>NC_085007.1:23664014-23739014 GCF_963854185.1 Sardina pilchardus | reverse complement strand
AAACAGTAGGCATAGTTATAGGCATTGTTACCATACTGAAGGATAGAAGGTACAACGTCACCAGTCCAAGCTTCCCTCCAGTCAAGAAGTGTTATTTAAAAGCACCCTTAACAATACTTGCTCTCGGGGTCCCTCTCTGATTGAGAGGTATGAACATAACTTCAGGATAAGAGAGGGAATGCGCCGACAGCAGTCTGTATAAAGATCTCCAAATTCCTGTAGCACAGCAGCCCTTTTGCGTTTTGATTTCGGAGTGGGAGTGGGGGTAGGATATGGGGGCGGGGCGGGGGGGTGCTAATTGCCTACAGAGGGCCACTAACACAATGGCAGAAGTGCAGTTTGTCATGTTATAAGGTTGTGTAAATGATTTTATGTTAAGGTCACAAAACTGTTAAGGGTGACCTTCAATGTTTTGTGTCAATGTCTTATCAAGACATAAACACCTGGCCACTGCTAAAAAAGCATTATTTAATAAAAAGCTGGAAAGCATAAATGATCTGCTTCATGTTTTTCGAGATTCTTAGCACCAGCACAGTCTTACCCATTGGGTTTTTGGTATGTTTATGGAACTGTGTTGAAAGACATTCCCTAGAGATTTATGGGACCTCTTACTTCTTTGAAGGGATTTTTGGAAGACTTAACACTGGAGGACAGACCTAACAACAAGAGGAAGGAATGCCCTTGGACAGAACAAGGCATTTGGTGGCAATAACTGAACAACCACAAAACAACGCTTTCTTCAATACCCTCCAGAATTATTGCCACATTTAGTAAAGTTGACTACAATCAGGTAGAACAAATAATCTTTTGGCGATATATTGTCTCACAATGAGGGGAATTACAAGCAGGGGTGCTATACTGGTTTTTGTTAAATAATATTTATTTCTTTATGAGATTTTCCTTTTTCCCAGAGTACATTTGCTTCTCTTCAAGGTTGGATTTTTCCACATTGTTTTCATTGTGCAATTAGCCTACAATAAATATTATTTATTTATTACCTCCACCAAGGAGGTTATGTTTTCATCGGGTTTGTTGTCTGTCTGTCTCTTTGTTGGTTTGTTTGGTTGTTTGTTCGCAAGATAACTCAAAAAGCTATGGATGGATTTCGATGAAATTTTCAGGGAAGGTCTGAAATGACTCAAGGAAGAAACAATTCAATTTGGGAGTGATCTGTATCACCGTCTGGATCCAGGAGGCGATTATGTTTTCACTCTGCGCTCTTTGAGTGCTTTTCTAGTTATTATTATTTTTTTTTATACCTATTTTAGTCAACTTTACCAAAGAAATAACATCATCCGTACACCATGTTGTCCAACTGTAACCTGGTTTGAGCCACCAGGCAGGGAGCGCAAACCAGCCATCATGTTGGTGACTACTGCCTGTGGCTCTCTCTCTGACACACATACTGTACAGATGTCAGACTTACTTCTTGGAAGTCATTTACATCATATAGGGTTAGTCACATAAACAGAGAAAGATCATGTTGCTTGGTCATTTTGGTCACTTACATCATCCCTACATGATGTTACTCAACTGTTACATTTGTCTGCTCCTCAACCCCTTGCATTATACTATAGGCCTACCAATTTAACCCTAAATAGCCTAGAAAGGATTCACTCATGGCGAGCTTTTTTTTTTTTTAAAAATGATAAGGTCTATTATCAGAAGCTGTATCACATACCTGAGGCTCCAGCGTTATTCACCAGGATGTGGATCTCCTTTTCCTCCCGTAGGATGGCGGCGGCGAACTCCCGCACGGACTCCAACGAGGACACGTCCACCAGGCGCAGGTGCACATCTGCATTCCCGCTCAGCTCGCGGATTTCGCGCACGGCAGCGTTCCCACGGGCCTCGTTCCGACATGCCAGGATCACACGTGCGCCCCGCCGTGCAAAGTCCAGGGCAATGAACTTTCCAATGCCTAGATTATGGGGTTAACAGGACAGCAGATAGAAGTAATTGGTTAGAGAGAGAGAGAGACAGAGGAAGAGATAGACAGAGACAGAGACAGACACCAAGATCAAAAAGTGACCCAGGATCAAGATCTTTGCCAGTAATTGTGTTACACAACAGAAACATGATATCAAATGGCAAATCACACATACACCTACACACTGAGGACAGAGCAAGGCCACTGTAGAAAGGTAGTTACAGTAAGTCAGCAACAATGTTGCCTATGAGTTACTGTAAAAAAAAACACAATAAAAGGCCAGTGTGCCACTGGCAAAGACTAGCATAACCTGGACATTTTGTTAAAATGGACCATATAGACATCCTAGTGCCCATGGTTTCTAAATAGACCAGAAGATTTTTAGTAATGGTTGTAATCCACTCCCTTTGTAGTTCTCAGTGAATATTTCATCAGCATGAGTACAAGGAGATGTTTTTCATTAGCTAGCTAGGCTATAGCGCCAGGACACAATCTTCAGCCCTCACTGGAATCTACCAAACAGGCAAATACATTTGACTTGTTCTGACTGCAGCCCTCTAACAATTCAACTAACAGCTTTTCCAGTATAGCAAAATACGGAGGCTAACAACAACATGCCAGCTGCAATTAGTTTAAGTAAATGTTATGCATCCCCCAAGTGCTCTACGGTTATCAGCAGAGTCTCAGCAGTCTCAAGTGAAACTGTAATCATTCACAGCAATACCTAAGCAGTGCAGTCACAGAGGTCTGGCAGGGGTTAAACATCTGGAAAGCATCTGGGTCTCCTTATATAATCATGTGAAGGCAGCGAAACCCTTTCCACAGACTGAGCCAGAGGTACAGAGGGAAGCACTGCAACAATCCACATGCTGTAACACCAGCGTCCCCCCTGAACACTGACCACTAATATGTAGGCCTACCTGACCATAAATATGTATCAGTCCAGGGCCACACTTCAGGCATAGCTAACTGTCGGCTATCTGCTGTTTAACTCCTGGCTGTATTAATTCATGGCTCACTCCCTCTCACCCTGACCGTTAACCCTGACCACACACACACACACACACACACACACAAAGCACTTTGGTCAGTTGCAAGCTGTGTTTAAATGTGCTCTTACTTAGCCTACTTTACTGTAAAAAGAATCCTTAGATAATAATATCGTTGCGCGTTCATATTGCCACGGAAGAATGACAAAAACGACGATATTATAAAAAATCTAATCAATATAATGTATAATGTTAAATATTGGGGAACAGCCCCAGTCCCTTACAAATTAACGGAGAACAGGTAAGTGTTCTCTGTTGTATCATAGTTGCACACAGTTTACAGTAGCCTAGTTGCAATGGGTAACATAAACTGTATTTGCGACAATCAAAAGTCACCTGTATTGGCGCCGGTGACAATGGCCGTTTTCCCCTTCAGCTCCACTTTACACGCGCGCGGGTCCCAAGAGCCTCTCCGTTGAGATCGCACTACCAGCCCCAGGACAACTGTTGAGATGACCCATACCGGGCTGCACACGATGTCACTCAGTTCCCAAGGCATTCTGACCAGAAGTATCCTTTTAAACGAAAGGTTAACTCACACGGCCACACAGGGTCGAGGACAAGAGAAAACACAAACTTAAAGAGCGCAAGCGTGCGCGTTAATGGTTAAAGTCCAGCGCTGTGAACATATCCTGTCTGTGGTCTTCCCCTCCACCAAGTGGTGGCTTAAGTCAACAAAGCAGATGTTTGGGTTTTTTCGACTCACATCTGGAAAGTCCACGGGCAATGAGACACAAGCAGACAATAGCTTGATGGGACATTCTACCAGTATACGTAAATGATCTGCCCTGGCCTGGCTAGAGTAGATAAGGTGGGCCGGGCTTAGGCTATACTTATGTCTATCTGCAACTGTTCCCATGCTTGTATCACTAAGTTATGTCATAGCTTTCTTGAGATGTTCAGCTCATTAGTTGGTAGGAGGTTTTTGTTTTGTGTGTTTGTTTTATCCACTCCAGTTATCACAATGTGGGAGGGAATGAAACACTGCATTCCATTCCTTAACATTAATTTGATGAGAAATGAAATATTGCATTCTTTGTCAAACTTGATACAGCTGCAATATTTGATCATAAGACTTAACTTGAATTTGAACTATATAAAAACCTTTCCCCACATTCTTGTATTATGTGCAAAGTGGTTCTGAAAAGCAACAACATAACCTTATGTGCTTCTTTGGCCAAAATTTGATGTATTCTTTTGGTCTCATGTGACCATAATAACTTTTCCCCAGATATTACTGTAAACCATTGTCTTCTCTCTGTCTTTCTGCAACTGATTGTAGTTGTACGGATATGACTGTGAACTCCTATACATAACCACTGATTTTTTTTTTGTAGATTTTTCAGGGTGATGGATGACTGTGTGTTGACTCACCAGTTAAAGGTGTAGTCAGTTTTGTGTTTAAAGGTGCAGTAAGCGAAATATGTGAGTTCTCTGTAGGCTCTGAAGACAAACAGTGGGGGCAGCCTGTCCTGTCCCCAAAACAAAAGTGACACTCTGTGTGGAATACTGAAGGGAGCGAGCTAGATCCCCGGTGTGTTTTGTTTAGTCCTTGGTTAAAATATAATGTATGTTGTTTTGGAAAAGAAATATCTGCTAATAAATGTAAATACCACACATAAACATAAACAAGTGTGACTTCCTGCACAATCACTGATACCCTATATGTGCATGTGTGTTTGTGTGATGGTATGTACGTGCATGCCAGTAACAGGTTACGATACACTTATATTTTGAATGACATAATTGCACAATGTATATAGTTAGAGCTTCAATCTATTCATATTACTCCACACTGGTAGTGAGGGTTTCTAGTAGCCCCATTCTGACTGGGCCTGCCCAGTGGTGCCCATATTGAAGCCTGATGGCTCAATTAGGCTGTACGGTGATTACAAACTTACCGTAAACCGAGTCTCTTTGTTAGAGCAGTACCCAATCCCCAAAATTGAAGACCTCTTTGCCACATTATCTGGAGGGCAACAGTTTTCTAAATTAGACATGAGACATGCATATGCCCAAATTCTTGTTGATGAGGACTCAAAGAAGTACTGTACCTTACCGTGAACACGCACAAGGGCCTTTTCACGTACAATCTGCTGAAGCCAGATATCAAGTCCAAAATAGAACAAAGTTGAAACAAAAAGAAAACCATGACAAAACAACCCGACTGAGAAGGTTCCGTCCTGGAGATGCTGTCAAGGTCAAGGTCAAGGTCAAGGTCAAGGTAACTTTATTGTCCCCAAGGGGCAATTTTTGTGCAGCCAGCAGACAGGTACATAAGGACAAGACATAACCACCATAAAACCATACAATACCCATAGTAACTAAAGACGCAATAATAAATAAGATAAGAAATAAAATAAAATAAAATAAAATAAAATAAAATAAAATAAAATAAAATAAAATAAAATAAAATAAAATAAAATACAATAGAATAAAACAAAACAAAACAAAACAAAACAAAATAAAGTAAAATAAAATCAAATAAAAAATTAAATCAGAGAATAAATAAATTAATACATTTAAAACAATTTAAAAATGGAAATGGAGGTCAGGATAAAAGAACTTCTGAGTCTATTTGACATCTGGGCATGGAGTACCTGCGTCCTGAGGGAAGCAGCTTGAACTGGCAAGACAAGGGGTGGCTAGGGTCAGCTGCAATAGATTGGGCCTTCTTTGCCACTCTGTTTGAATAGATGTGGGAGAGAGTGGGGAAGTTGATGCCTGCAATTTTGCTACATATCTTGACGGTACTCTGTAGTCGGTTTTTGTTTTTTTATGGATAAGGAACCAAACCAAATAAAACAGAAGGTTAAAACAGACTCAATAAAACAGGAATAAAAGATTCTCATAAAAGTGGGATCAATGTTAAAATTCCTCAATTTACGATAAATTAAGTACATGCGCTGATGGACCTTGGCACAAACAGCATCAGTCTGTAAATCAAAACATAGCTTGTTGTCAATTATTGTGTCAAGGTACTTGTACTCTTGTACTGTCTCAACAAGTTGGCCATCAATGGTGGTGGGCGGAAGAGGGGGACACTGCTTCCTAAAATCAATGACAATTTCTTTGGTCTTGGAGACATAGGACACAAGGAACTATGGGCTGGGACCAAAATGGGTGCCTGCTACAATGGAGTCACCTACAGGTCCTGTTTCATACCCTGTTATCTTGGGAAACGGCCAGAGGATGAGGAGACATGTCGACCAGGTGAGAGCTCGTCATCCAGAATCCTCACCGTCGCTATAGACAAGCAGACAGAACCACCCAACGCCGACAGCGCGGAGGAAGAGGCTGAAACATCAATGCACCAACCAAATGCAGAGCCGCTGCCTCCTGATGAACAGGAGGATCAGCAGAGTGCAGTTCCGGAGGGACTGGACGTACCTGTTAACCCACCAGCAGAACTGCGCCGCTCTACCAGAGAACGGGTGTCGCCTCAACGCTTGAAAGACTATATTAGATAGTAGTGAGATCAAATCATGTTCAAGGAAAGGCAAGAATGCACCTTATGATCTCACGGAAGACAGGCAGTCTACCCTGTAGGCCTACTTTCTTAGTCTAGTTACACACACATATGTTAGAAAACCCCCAAAAACCCTTATTGATGACATTTTGCATTGTACTGAAGCAAGATGATGTTAGTTTTCTAAGTAAGAACCAAGTTGGTACAATGAGTTTGCATAATGTTACATTACAGTATATGCTCTTAGTAGGCTGGGTGAACCCTGCCTTAACGTCCGGCAAATTTGGATTTCACCCGGCAGCTCAGGCTAGAAACCTGCATATCTATCTCCTCTGAACCTTTGGCTCCAATCAGAAACTAGCTTATTCAAAAGACACACCAGGTCGTTGGTCTGATTGGTTGAAGGACTGTCCAAGCGTACAGAGTCATTTGAACGATGCCCATTGATCACGCCTCTTGTGCAGTAGAAACAAAGAGCAGCCTCCCCATACTAATGTTCAATCTTAAAAGATTGAGCTTATATGGCGATAGCCAGACTATGCTGTTATTTTAATGGTGAAGGAGTGTAGTAAACTGTTGGTAATACCAAGTCCACTAGGTGGCACTATAGCTAGAGTAACATGAGATAATACCGCTGTGTTAACTTGCATACAAAATCTTTATGGGAAGAGGAGCTACTGGAAAACTAAACTCACCTTGTGTATATTTTGCTGTGCATGTGTGCAGAATAAAACTTCAGCAGTATCCCGCAATTGTCTTGGGTCACATAATATTTATTCATAAACAATACAACGCAGAAGTCTACCTGGTTACACCAGTATATGTTTGTGTCTGGATAGACTTGCATGCATCACTGGACCCATTACTCTCTTGGGCACTGGGAAATGTGTTCAGGTAAAAGAGGTCTTGACGCCCGTGTGCAATGACAGTGTGTGTTTGTGTATGTGTGTGTGTTGCATGGGTGTGCCAATTCACTGCAAGCAAGTGGAGCAGTAGTAACATTAGTCTGACTGACTGACAATTGTGGCCCAAGTTTGATTCCTGAGCTTGCTGTTGCGAGTCCGTGTTGCCTTGGATAAAGGCGTCTGCTAAATATCGGTCAACTTTAACTTGTGCATGTGGTTGTGTGTGATTGTGTATGTGTGCCCACCAGCATATGTGTGTGTGTGTGTGTGTGTGTGTGTGTACTGCCATCGACACCCCTTCTATCTCTGTGTGTGTGTGCACTGTGCATGTTTACAATATACACTCTTTGAAAAGAAGGTGCTACAAAAGAATCAAAATGCATGCTTCATATATGGCACCCCTAACTGGTTCTTTAACCCATTTTGAAGGACTTCTTTTTTTAAGAGTGTGTCTGTATGTGCATGTGCATGTGCACGAGAAAGGCCCATGGTTGTGTGTAATGGCAGTGTGTGTGTGTGTGTGTGTGTGTGTGCATGTGTGCACAAAGAGAGTGATTGAAGTATATTCAAATGTGTCAGTTGGAGTGCCCCTTATGGACAGACTTGCGCAAAATTTGGCATGTATGCAAAGATTTTGCCAGTGATTCAGCTTTTTCAAAATTTTGGCATGCATGTCTTGAAATTGCAGTACCCTCTATCAGAAACTTGGCACAAGATTGTTGTAGTGTTCCTATCAAATTATTTGTCGTTCACACCGTCTCATCCAAGATGCTGACCATTGAAGCACCTGATTTTTGAGTTTATGTCTTTCAGGTGGCAATACACAACAAATACTTGGTTATGGGCCATATCATTATGACCACGGTGAAGTGAGGCGGCGGTCATATAGGTTTAGTCAGAGTCTTTTTTCTTCCGTCAGCAATTTTTCGTCAAGGATTTCGAAAGACCAGGGTGCACAAAAGAAAGACCACCCCAATAACCCCCCCCCCCACACACACACAAGCGAAACCTCACACAGACAGAAAAGTACACAAACACAACAGCAAGTGCACACATGCACACACTCATTAACATAGATAAAAGTTGCAGAAGGGGATGGAGCAGGAGACGGAAACGAATGGACAAGCGTGATTCATTTTTGCGGAGAGAATGTACAGGACTGAGCGGCGGTCATATTTTGTACCTCTTTGTGGTACACCTAGTTTAAGAAATATATATAATATAGAGACCGTGTTTTTTTTTTACAGTGTTTTCAGGAGACAGGCAGCTAAATGTATTAGCTTAGATACCATGTAATATCGCTTAGAGCACCTTTAATATAATGTTAATAGACTTGTTCACGATCTCCACATCTACTATTAGCTGAGATAACATGCCTGTACATCCAAGAGAGGCAGGTGCTCAGAAAAAGGCTAAACCACAAGAGTAGTAGACACTGATAGAGCTTTTATTGTAATTTTATAGTTGCCTATACAATGAAAGTAGGTTTGTTACATCTGACTGAAAATGCAATTGGGATAAACAACAACAACAACAACAACAACAACAACAACATTAAAACCAAGAATGACAAGGGAAAGTTGTGTCGTAATGAATAAAGAAATAAATTAGTCTGGTTTTCACCATACTAAACTCAATCTTTTAAGATGCTATTCAAAAAGACTGCTGTCCATTGGCAAAAATAAACAATGGAAATGTACTTTGGATGTAGGCATTAGATAATGCATCAACACTTTTCAAGTTGACATATGTAAGGGATTACATACTGACTGCTTGCTTGTCTCATTTGACTGATTCAATCAATCAACCAATCAATCAGTCGTTCTTGTAATTGACCAGGGGATCCACTTTAAGATAACATGCCAGCTCTCGTGGATGGAAAATCCCCAAGACAAAGCCTTGTGATTTCCAGAACAAGAACATTGTCAGTCTAATTTACTACAAGGCATGCCAGCCTTGCCAGGCTGCTCTTAGGCCATCAATTGCTAGGGCACAATGTTTATTGTGCAATACTTCCCTGCTAGGATTAGGCCTATCAGTGTTACTATCAGAACTGAATACCACTACTACTACTGGTACGTACTACTACCAAAAGGACACAGTTGGATAAATGATAATGCAGGAATCTTGTGGAATGTGGTAATATTTTTGACTAGGCACCATGGCTGTAGATTCAGCTAAAATTCAATATACTGGAGTGTTTTACTGCCACTGTGGGGAACTTTTTGGTACTGCAAACAAAATCTGTTTCGTTCTGATCAACATGTAAACCAGTGGTTCTCAAACTTACAGTTTGCACCCCCATTAAATAACAGTAACGTAGGCAAATTTAAATATATTTTACATTGTACATACTGTTTTGCATTGGGGGGGGGGGGGGTTTCAAGAAAGATAAAAAAACTAGTTTAAATTGAATACTTTTTCATTATACATTTTTTTCTATAACTTGAAGTGATTATTTTATTTTCATGAAAAAATAAATAAATAAATAAAAAATAAACATATTGGAGTCTCCCGTTGTACCACAACAGAGAGTCCGCGTACCACCAGTGGTACCCATACCAAAAAGAACCACTGATGTAGACAGTCTTGGCATGATGTTTCTTCAGTGCTAGGTCTGTCTGAGTAGGTTTTCAGAAACCAAATAGAATGTTAATGTTCTATTTGATAATAAAAGACACTATGAATCTCCTTAAACGCTTATCAGAAATCCTGTCAATGGTTGTAACAACGGCAGAGAGGAAGACAAGAGCCACAATAAGCATTCCCACGGAAAAATCCCAAGCATTGTCAATAGTATTGACAGTCCAAATGGCCTCCTCAACACTGCATGAGTAATACTACCCATCTAAGGGGTCTTGCCGTATATTTCCATTGCCCCAGTAACGTCACTGGGGGGCCGTCACAAGTCATCACTATCTTATCTTCTCGGTTAAAGGAATAATCTTTGTTCATTCTCTGCTTTTGTAACAACTTAATGTTGGGAGATGAAGATGGTGGTTTGTAAATGTCCTGTAAACTCCTCACTTTCTTTAAAATACAATCTCATATTTTTATTATAAAATAATGATTTCTTCAGTGAACACAAACACAGATCACCTGAGGGATGAACAGGTGGAGTCGATGTAACCTTGGATGTGACCCCAGGTTGAGTTCCCCGTCTCCATCACAGGAAGTATATTAGGTTTACTAGAGGCATAATAACTTGAATTTACAGTTTTTGTTGTGTACCCCAGTATGCTAAATTCCCCCCTTTCTGATTCCGTGAACAGACTTGATTGCAGGCGTAATGCCAAGCATTCAAAACATCACAGAGAACCCACAACAGAGAGAACAGAACTGATTGATAATGATAAGGATAAGGACATTCATTTTACTGTGTGAGATATCCCATTTTGAATTTTTTTTTTTTTCTTTGTGAAAAACGTGTTTGCAAAATAACTGTTTGGTATAAATTGGCCCAGACGCACTTAGAGCAGCATGTGTGTGAGCGCACAAGTTATCTTGTTGCAACAGCTGCGGCTACTCCTAAGTAACTTTCCTCTTGAACGTTTGATATCAAGGACTGAGTAAATTCAAAAACCTGACCTTAGACACTATAGCCTCATATAAAACTCCAAGGACTCAATGTCATAATTCTTCAGTTAATGTCGTTATAAAAAGGCTATTTTTTTTCCAGATCTACAGCTTATGACTATTGATACTGCTTCTATTGAAACTGTATAATACATTTTCACTTGTTTGTATTTTGGACCTTTGAACAGATAGTTAATATGAGTAGTAATTGATTCGTCCCCTTGTGATATGAACAAACTTTTCTGAGGTTGCTCACGTCATTGCATGGCTGATCAATAATGGAAAGTTTGAAAACCTACAGAGGCTTAAGTAATGGTACGCCATGTGGAATGTGTGCTGTCATTGAGAACTTGAATTCAATCAGTCCACTTTAAACACTCAATCAGGTCCACTTTACAGTGAAAAGAGTATTTATTTAGACCTCCCTGCCCTTCCACGTGCATCCACGTGCTCCTATTTGGCAGGAAAAGTAGCAGAAAGTTCCCTCCATAGGATACAGAGCAGAGCAGACATCAATGACAAGAACATGACCTTGATTAAGTCGGACACAGCAGCATGACATTAGTTTGGAGGAGAAGAAGCAAGAATACAGTAGGCTGGCTAAAGCAGCTTAAGTAAGGCCCCTTCCATGAATTTCACTAATTTTATGTATTGCTAAGGATCAGCTGACTGAGGCCTGAGCTTGACTTTGTGGCCTGCCTGAATGCTATGCTCAGTTTCATATGCCTTATTTTGATCTAGAAAATGTCCTTTAATACAGATAGATACAGGAATGAATTCAGACAGATATGAGAGTATGTGTATGCTGACAGATGAAAAAAGACCAAATTAGACAAGCTATATCATTAAAATGTTCAATAGAGGACATCAGATTAATTTCAATCTCAATGGCACAATTGGCATGGCATAAGCTGCAAGTCTCCTATGTGTGTGTGTGTGTGTGTGTGTGTGTGCGTGTGTGAGTGTGGGTGAGTATTGAGCCCTTTGATCATCTAATCCCATTTGCCAATATTTGTGACCAAGGTATCAAACAAGAGCATGGGGTGACAGCGGTATATGGTATGGAAAAGGGAGGGACCGTCTGGGAGCCAAAAGCTCGCTGCTACGTGGCGGGGGATGGACGGGACTGATCCAAGGTCATGGCCAATTTACTGTGGAAAGGTTCACTGAACTGTACATGCAATTGTAATCACTTGCGCACATTTTCAGATAACCTGCATGTGAACCCAGTAACACCGTCAGTGAGAAGGTTCACAAGTACTATTAGAGAGGTTTTATAACACCCCCCTCTCTCTCTCTCTCTCTCTTTCCATGCATGTGGGTGTGACTATATGTGTGTGTGTATGGGGACTGGCAGTTGTCTGAGGGGGCGGGACATAAGCCATATAAGGGGAGTCGCCCTCTGAGCGCTCAGTACTTCAAGAGCAAAGAGTGAAGGGAGAGAAAGCAAGACAGACCCAGAGAGAGAGAGACAACAAAGAGAGGCGCTAACAATACACAATTCCATTCAGGAGCCTTGGAAACCATTGAAGGATTTTTTGGGGAAAGACAGACCTTTGCTACAAACAAAAGCAAAGCCAATCAAACAGACTTTGACTTGTACAGAGAGAGAGCGGGAGAAGAGAACAAACAGGAAACATGAGGGACTCTCAGACCATGCTGGAAGAGGGGCGCGCTGGGGAGCAGACGGAAAGCAAAGGGGCCACCATGGCGTGGGTCAGGAACGAGGTCGTCCGCGTGGGGCTGGCCGAGACCCTCAGCACGTTCGTTATGATGGTGAGCAGCACTGCCCTGCAATAGGAACACACACAGCCTTTTGTCTTATTGGTGCATGGTTGGTAATGCTAGATATATACCGTAATTTCCCAACTATAGCCACAGCTTATACATTGATTTCGCAAAATGTCTTCAGCTATGAGGTTAATATATGGGGACAGTAAATATGGCATTAATATGGTTTTGTTTCTTTTAACTTGCATAAAACACTGTCCTGCGGCTTATACGCCATGCGGCTAATAGACAGGACATTACTGTAGCTACATTGAAATATGATTCAGACATCCCTCAAAAGGTCACTATATGGAAAATTTGGACAGATAAATTTAGATGACATTAAAAATAGAAGCATAATACTCAGATTGGATGAAAGCTATGAGTACGTTTATGAGGTTCACCATTTTTAGGATATCTGAGAGGTTTTGCTTCGTTGTGTGACAGTATTATAGGATGTAATGTGAAGGACGGTGTCATGCCACAGTACACTATCATGTCAGTCACTTCTTACTCTTGAGCCTCCCATGGTGTGCCAGAGCATAGTAAACCCGTGACTCAACCCTTCACTTCAACAGGATGGCCACTCTGGCAGTGATCGCGCCCACACACCCACATACTACTGACCAATCACTGGACACCCTTTGTGTGTGATCCTCTTTCTCTTTCTGGCGCCATGCTCTTCTAAACCATGCAGTCAATGCAATCTTCCATTGCTGGAGGGAGGCATTGGTGAAGTGTTCTTAGTGGATGTAGCCAAATGCTTGACTTGTTTCTGACACACACACACACACACACACACACACACACACACACACACACACACACACACACACACACACACACACACACACACAAACACACACACTCACGCTTAGTCTTATGTCAGTCACAAGGAAAACACCTGCTCCACAAATCCTATTCTTAGAGTAATTACAGTGTGCTTTAGTCCAGAACAGCATCTGACACATTCCCTCAGCTGGAATGGAAAGTGTTCACTGTTTCACATACATAATGTGAAGCCTCGTGCTTAAGTGTTTATTTACGTAATACTGTCGTAGATATGAGAGATTCTCATTTCTGTCCTTCACTTATGACATCCTAGAAAAGTTCCTTTAACCCTTCATTAAATGTGTATCGGCTCTGAGATAATTGAGGTAGTTTGTTGTTAATTAGTCAATACAGGCTGTGCAGTTGTGGCTGGGTTGTGGTTGACTGTGTGTGTGTGTTGGTTGTTTGTTGCAGGTGTTCGGGCTGGGCTCTGTGGCTCAGGTGGTCACTGGGACAGGAGCATTTGGGGAGTTCCTGAGCATCAACCTCGGTTTTGGGATAGGTGTGGCTATGGGGGTGCATGTTGCTGGCAAAGTTTCAGGTAAGTTGTGTGGAATTGCGCAATCTATTTTTTACAGGTAGTTCAGCCTTTACTTGAATTATGCTAATCTCTCAGTCTCGTGTAAAACCAATGGAAAGAAAGAACCAACTAAAATCTCTCTCTCTCTCTCTCTCTCTCTCTCTCTCTCTCTCTCAGGTGCCCATATGAATGCAGCGGTCTCCTTTACTATGTGTGTCTTTGGACGTCTGAAGTGGACGATGCTGCCCTTGTATATTGTGGCCCAGTTCCTGGGATCTTTTCTAGCGGCTGGAACAGTCTTTACCCTCTACTATGGTATGTAAGAACCTCCAGGTCCCTACGTCCATGAAACCAATATGGTGACCATGTTTCTCAGGACATGCTGGTTACAATATTGTTGTATTCTCATGTGCTTTTTTGTGTGCTCAGACTTCAGTTATATTCCTGAAACAAAGGAGTATAAAGCACTGATTTCTAAATACAAAGATGATACACATATTTCTGTCCTGTCCTAGACCTTGAAAGATGAAATTATTTCAAAGATTTCCTGAAAGGATGCTTTTTAGTTACTTTAGAATAAAGCTACACTATCCCACCAAACATCGTCTTCACTGAAAGCTGTTGTGCTCTGTTGACATGTACTATGTACCATGTCCAATAGGGATCTATTTTGAGCTAAAGTATCCATATTTCACACATTGTCTAGTATTAAACCATTAGGGCAAGAGGCATATTCACTCACAACGTTTATTTGTATCTGCAGATGCCATTCATCACTACAGTGGGGGAAACTTCACGGTGACTGGCCCTAAAGCGACAGCTGGGATTTTTGCCACCTACCCAGCCCCATACCTCTCTCTCCACGCTGGCTTCCTTGACCAGGTGAGTGGTTAAACAGGTGTCCACCTCATGAACAGCTGCGACACCCGTTCAAAGCACCGCCGGTGACAGGTGAAGAGAACCTGCCTTTCAGGAGCAGTGGGTCTGCAAGCTTTTGCTGGTTATGAAATAAGGGGAGACAATGAGGCATTGTGCAAATATATGGCATTTCTTGCATTGTTTGCATAACAATGACAAGCACATTTGCATTGTACATGAAAAAGAAAAAAGATTTAAACAAAACCTTTAAAAACAAGGCAAAAATAATAATACTTTCTTCCCAACAAAATTTTAATTTTTAAAATGTTGAGCCATTTATTGGAATGCAGTAAACACTGCTTAACGTCATGAATGCGCACAGCTGATAAGACATAGTAATTGCAGCTGATAAAGGTATTGATGGTATTTCTTGTCTCTCATTGATTAGAAAGGGTCTCTGACGACACACTCTGTGCTGTCTTGGCCTGATTCAAACTCACCCACTGTTCTTTTCCGTGTCTCCTCTCTGTTGTAGGTGGTTGGCACTGCCATGCTGCTGCTTTGCCTGATGGCCTTGTCAGATCAGCGAAACCAGCCCGCGCCGATCGGTAGCGAACCTCTGGCGGTCGGCCTCCTGGTCATCCTGATTGGTATCTCTCTGGGCAGTAACAGCGGCTACGCCATCAATCCCACGCGAGACTTGGCGCCCCGCGTCTTCAGTGCCCTCGCAGGATGGGGACCTGAGGTGTTCAGGTAAGGATTCTGTAGATGTTTGTCTTAGAAGAGTACTTAGAGCAGTGGGTTTATGGGAAATGTATGCAGCTCATACAGATCTTATGGGATATGGTGGGTCTGCTTCATAGGGATGGGAGTGGAATAGAGAAACAGGACTCGTGAGTAATGGGACTGGAGCAGCGGATGGCTCATGAGAGATCAATGTTATAGAGATGGGGATTACGGGGGATGGTTTATGATATGCAAGGTTTAGGGGAAATATATGGTTTAACAGAGGGTTAATGAAAAATGGCTGATGTGTAGTCACAAGCCTTATGGTAGAAAATCCTGTTGAGATGGGGCAGATGTATGGATGAGTTATCTCAGCCTAGACACTTAGTTAAACAAACAGCATTTGAAAAGGAAGAGGGAATAAAGGGCCAACTCTGCATTGAAGCCAAAAGCCCAACACACTCTCAAGCATGGAAGGTTTATACAGTATATAGTTTGTTCAAGATAAATACATAATTCACAATAGAATAGGATGTCTTTGTTGAAGATAAATACATAATTCACAATAGAAATCTCAAGACAGAAGTGAAGGGTCCAACTGACCTCTCATCATCAACTGAACATATGAATGCTGAAAGTTCACCTTTGACCTTTCTCTGTCTCTTTCCTTTAGCGCTGGCGGTGGATGGTGGTGGGTCCCTGTCATGGCCCCGATGGTTGGTGGGGTCATTGGTGCCCTGATCTACAAAGTGTTCGTGGAGATGCACCACCCCTCCGTGGGCAAGCGTGGACTTGGGTCTAACAACGAGCCCGAGAGCGAGCCGCTGGACCAGCTGAAAAAAGCAGCTGCTGCCGAAATGTGTGTGTAGACAGCTGTCGGACATACACACCCTCGGGCAGTCATGCTGAGACCAAAGTGGTTCTGGGGACCATGCTGACCACCAGCTGGACACCACTGGTATGGACACCAGCGATCTGTGAGAAGATCTAAGACAGCAAAGGCTGTTGTGCATCTCCTCTAGCTCCTTCTCTCACAGTCTTAACACGACAGTTGTCAGGACTCAGGAGATAGGCAGGCCATGTAATCTTGAGTACAAGATCACTCCAGCCTAACCAACAGCATACCACAGGGAGAAGGGACCGGAAGGACAACGAGATGATGTGTCACTACTCGCTTCCTATCTCAAGGCTGATGGAGGCAAAGCAGAGGGAAAAAGAGGAAGCACAACGATGAATCACAGGGCCTGGTCATTATGTGCAGACGCGACAACATTTAGCCGCTAAATGACCCTTGAAGAGGGAAAGGAAGACGGGGCTAGTGAGTCGGATAACTCTGAACACTGCAACCCTCTTCACCTGTCTGGCCTCCATTTAGACGTGCATACTAAAGTACCTCCAGTGACCAGAAAAAAATGGTGTCACCATCACTCAAAAATGTGACTCCACTCTGATGGAAATTGTCTGTATGCTCTTGTGTGCTCCTCGGTCAAGGAAGGAAAACAAAACAAGAATTGCACAGAATCTATGGATGGTTGAGAACTACATATGAAAACAAACTAAGGCTTGGCCATAATGTGTTTCAGGCATATTTTTAATCGTTAATAACATTTAATAAATATATGACAGCGGGGATCTCACATAAATAAGAGGTAGTGAACAAACATACCTGTGTTCACAGTTTAGTGGACAGACTGGGAAAACAGGGGCTAACCGTGAGAAGCTAGTGTTAGCAAAATACATATTCATCCAGTTAAGGTGTGAACACAGGGACATACACACATACAGTACATACATCATCATCATTCAAGGTCAAATCACCATGATTCTCAGCCATCAGACATGACATACCAACTTATTTTAAAATGAAGGCCTTCCAGTCAGTCTTTTTAAAACACATTCCTTGTTCTTTGCATATCCAACTAGCTTAAATGTTGTAGGCATCACGTATTCAGTGCTTTATCCCTTTAACATGCTCTGGTCATCGCTTTAGTGCACTGTGTCTCCCTGACCCCCCATGCATTTTAGGGGGGCCCCCAGAACCCGTGGTGGATGCCTGGGTGGGGGCCTTCTTTTTGGGGGGCGGCTGCTTGGCTTTCCCCTTGAAGGCTTTGGCCGGGTCCAGCTTGTTAAGCAGCGGCTCACCTGCAGAGTCCAGGTGAGGGTCTGAGTGGAAGGTCAGCGGTTGGTAGAGGGCAGCCCATTGCTGGAGTGATGAGGAGAGACACAGAAAAGCAGAAAGGGTTCACCAGCACTGCTAACTCAGTTGTTAAAATTGTATCCTGGACTGGCAAATTGTGTGCTCTCTCTTATATGGCTTAGAACTGTGTAACAAACAATGTTAGTGTTATGTTTGCATATCAAGTCTATTTTAAATGTATATAAGTCTCAGCTAAGTTTTACATTTGAACATTCTTGGTGATGTAAAAGATGTACAGCTTGTAAATAAAACAGACTTTCAACAAAAATCCCCAATTGTAATGACAGCTTTTTGTTCACCTTTTGTTCTCATCTTAACAAATACAAAACACATTACTGCAATATAGCTTTTATCTTTTGACATCAGAAAGCTTGTCGCGTGACCTCTGCACTCTCTCACCTTGGCCTGTGGGCTGGGCCCGTATGGGGTGAAGTTGTACTGCCACTCAGGCAGGCCCAGGTGTGTGATCATGAGCCGGTAGTAGGCGGTGAACGAGGGGGTCAGGTAGTGCCAGTAGAGCGAGCGGTCCAGGAACCACACATCACACTGCTGGGACACCTCATCTACACAGGAAACAGGACACACAGAGGACCAAATAAACAAACAAAATGATAAATATGTCTGTCTAAAAACTCTGCTCACTCAGCTCTGTGACATTCTAAGTGCAAGTACATGGCAGAGACAGACAGTTTAAAACGACTTTATATGTAACTAATCTTTCAGATTAATTACATAAAAAATGGCAACTTTGAACTTCACACTGCCTAAAAGGATGCTTTGTGATGAATGAATGTGGTTGTGCAGTGACTACCTTCTGTGGAGTTCTTGTAGACCAGACACACCTTTCCATTTCCCGCACAGGGGTCCAGCTCAAAGATCCGACTGCGGGAATCAAAACGGGGCTGTTCTCTTCCAGTCTCTGCAAGGCATAATGACCCCAATGTTAAGAGTTCAAAAGGACTATTTTACTATTCGGTTGTTAAGTCCAACGTCATGGGCCCAACAGCTTTTACGTCAAAAGACGTTCACTAGCGCAGCCAGACGGTTTTTGCAACTTGTAAACTTTGTCAAGGTCAAGGTCAAGGTTAGATTTATTGCCGTATAGTGAAGATACACAATAGGAATGTTTTACAGCCATTCACGTATGAATATGGTTGACACCATCGCCTCCGTTTTAGTGAGGGTAAAAAAAAGTCGCTAAACTTTATCAGAGTAATCACTGTAGCTGTGCAGCCAGATGATATCATCAAGGGTAACACCCAGGCTTCCACGAAACATAGGATTTAATTAGGTTGAGGCAACAAGTGAGTAGTGAGATGACAACTGTATTAAAGGCTACTCTGTATAGCAGAAAAAATAGTTAATTTACTGTCTTTGGGGAAAAACAAGCATGTCTGAAAGCCGTTAAGCCCAATAAGAGAATTATCTGCCCATTATTGCATCATGGCTTAATAATCGAATAGATGGTGATGGAAAAAAGCAGAAAAGTAACCCCTTCAATGTTTGTAAACGAGCCTAGGTTGGGTGCGCACACAGAACGGGGTCAGAAATGGTGCAGCTTATAGTCAGGCATGTTGAGCTATCAAGGTATGCACTGTCATTGTCACCCCAGGACCGGGAACCGTACCTTAAAAATAATTAGTCTTACATTAGCTAATGGCGATTGTCTGATTGACTGATCCTGAGCTGATACCAGAATGGGTAGACGACGTTAGCAAGTGGCCAGAGATTCATTGGTCTGCCATATACGGCTATCTGGTTGACCAGTCCAGTGTGTATACAAGCAAAACAAATAGCCATTTATCTTGACGTTTTCTTGACGTTTGCTTGACATTTCAGTCAATTCACAGACACAAAATTCAATGGGATGGAAAGTTTTCTGACCCTGATATGCGTGCACATTTTCCTCTGACGTGAACTGTGAAGGGGTCAATACCTTGTGTTTGGGTCAATGTTTGACGTATTCATCTTAGGAAATTGGAAGCATGTAAACATAGCTTCAGTAGTTTGGATTTCTTAGGTGAAATTGTCTGTCACTGATTAGCCCAGGTAAGGCGGTATTGATGTTGAGCTTTGGCTGTGAAGGTAGGATGACCACAGGTCTAACAGAACAGAAGTTCTGTGTGGTAGGGTCAAAAATGTCTGTATTTATAAGTTGTGTATCAGTGTATTTTGCTCACATTTACACTCAACATTGAAGAAGTGCTCAGCAATCTCACCTTCTGCCTCTCCATCAGAGTCCAGGTCAGCGATGGTGGGCGTGCTGGGGAGGGAGAAGACCGCTGATTGGCCAAGCCGCCGGAGCTTGGCCACACTATTAATCACCATGCAGCCCACAGACACACACTCATCTGCAATAAAATAGAGACTCATCTGTGGTTACCGTAGTTACGGTGTTATAATAATAACAGTTATCACATAATTCATTAATTAGCTTGGTGGATGGATTCATTACATGTACCCAAATCAAAATGACAAGTTGATCAAATAGGCTAGGTGTTTCAGACGTGTTTGTATCAAGTCTGGGAGTTTGAAGAAGGAAATTGACAAGGAGACTCACTCTCAAGCTTTGAACCCCAGGTCAAAGTCAAGCCATCTGTGGTTAGATAAAAGTCTCTGAGGTCCTCAGGCAAGACACAGGCGTTTTTCTGATGGACAAGAGGCGTTGTGAAACAGAAAGCTTCTTTTGAGTAACAAAATCAGCGTTCACACACAGAGGCGTAGCTATGATCATAAAATATCATCAGTGGCTCAACATACCTGCTCCCATGATAGCAAACATCGTTTCTCTGCAGGCTCTCTTTCTGCGAAACGCACATCGAGGACTCCAGGAAGACTCTCTGTTGATCAGAACATAAGACATCACATTTTAATACAGCTGCTCAGGCAGGAGGTAGATCTGGGTGCACTGACATTGCTTGGTATAGTCAGCTGTCTAATGCTTGAGCATCAGCTATCAGGGGTCAGTCACTGAAGCAACTTGGGGTTGAGGCATACAAGAATGCGTAGATATGCATCGGCTAACAGATACATTTAGCTTGTCATTAGCATGATAACAACTAACTAAATGGCTAGCTTACTGTATCGCCACTCACTAGCTAGCAGTAGCTGCAACTGACATTTTCAATAAGCACAATAATCTCACCAAGTACTCGAGTAACACCAAGTGTCAGCCTTTCTATGAAGACTTTATGCGCTTTCTCATCCTTTGACTCATCCATCTCTTTTAAATAATGTACAATAGCTAATGATTAGCTCAATGCCAAAATACATACAGATACTTCATTCATTTTGTGTGAGCACGCGAGTACCAGGAAAGAAAACATTGCGAGTATGTGAAGTCATAGGGAGTTGTAGTTTTTACTATCACGAAAACTACAACTAGTGGCCATTGGTTGAAATATTGAATGATGTATCACTTGACCAATGATAAGGAATCATTTTTCAGCCATAACGAATCACAAAATGGAAAGGCGGGACCCAGGTTTCATCTACCACAGGAACGCCTCAAATCCTCTTGGAAGTGGCGGTTGTTTCAACATGGCGATTGCCGCAGAGGAACGAAACAAATCTGGGATTTTCTGGATGAATGACAGTATCCTTTTTTCTCAGTTGGCAGAGTGTTAAGATTTTGATCTTTAGCCGTGTGCTTCATGAAATAGATGCCTGTAGAAGAAGTGTCGAAACAAAACTAAGCTTAGTTGGCGACCATTGAGGAAACGAAGGAAGACAGCTAATATAGCCTTAAAAAAGAACAGATAAACGTTTCTTCTAACCAGCCAACTTTATATGCTAATAGACCTATAATGCCAGTTTTATTTAACGTTTAGAATGTGCATTTTTGGGTAAGTTGACGTGTTTCGTTGGTATTTTGTTTGGTAGGTTTTAGGCGCTGCTCAGCGTTTTGGTCAAGTTTGCTGTTAGAACGTGGCAACCCGTTATTGTAATTGCTGGCAAAATGTACGCACAAGTTTCCTGGCTGTTAACATGCCTATTATTTAGCTTAATTTGGCAGATAATTTCAGACATATTTGTTAAAAGGAGTAGATTGTTGACATCCTTAACGTTCACAGCATCTGACGACGATCAACCAATGGTATTCGTCCCAGGTGAGACGCCAAACTTGGCATTAGTTGTCCCTGTCATTTTCCCTGGCTTTGTTTGTAGTAGGCCTATTATCCATGATGTCTTGACAAAGTGGAAAGAAAGACAGAACATATATCTCGCAGTTGCATTCATTACATTAGTTGTAATCAGTAATGTGAGATTATATGTTTGCGGGCATTCATTAGCCTTGTCAGCACATCATAGCTTATGTACTAATGCTCTGAATGAATATGCTTAACACTGCTAATACGCTGTCATAGGAGTGAGCAGGAAGCTTGGCCTGAGCCGAGGCCCGGGGATCACTGGAGAGGGGAAGGGCAGAGTACAGACAGTCCATAGGAAAGGAAACCCGAGGGGGCCAAGCCAGCAATCGTCCCGCTCTGTCCCCTCTTCTGAGGGGAAGTCGTCAACAAGGACGACCTCCTCTACCAGACCTACTCCAGCTGAAGCCAGGTCTTCAGCTCCAACCCACAAACCCCCTGAGAATCCATGTAGCTCACCACAAGCGGGCCATGGTAATACCAAGCCCTCTCTGAAGGACCTCTGCCCAGAAGACAAGCGACGCATCGCCAACCTCATCCAGGAGCTGGCCAGGTAAACTGTCTGAAATTGTACTAAATCAAGAAAAAAGTCTGTCGCAACCTAAGTTATGCTCCCATTTCTTTATTTAAAGACTGTAACCGGTATTTAAATAAAGAAATAGGAGCATAACTTTGGTTGCAGCTGACTTTTTTTCTTGCTCAGGTAAACTGTTTGTGCATTACAGCAGAAAGAGTCTGTGATTGCTCTGATAGGAGAACTTTGTGTAGTTACTGTGGAAGGCGGTGTACTTCCCAGCAGGGCAGTCAAGTACTAATTTGTACCAGTTGGAAAATCCCTCCCAATTTTTTCTCCCTGGTTCTCAATAGTGTTGCTTTCGTCAACGAAAATTATGACTAAATATAGTCGTCAACGAACTTTTTTCACGTGACTATAACGAGACGAGACGCAACGTAAATGCTGGCCATGTGAGGATGACTATAATTGAATTTATAAGGCAATATCGTTGACGAATAAAAACGAGACTAAAAGTGGTTTACAAAATAAAAACCATGCTAACAACATCTCTCTTCATTTTCGAAGACCAGAAGGACAGGAATGTTATAACATTATTTTGTGTCGTTTAGTCGTGTTATTATTTTGCAGTAGGCTCTCTGTTTCCTGCGTCTCACTTCAGGCGCGCATCAGGTTGCATGGTCTGATTATCATACCAGAGGACCAGCGTTTCTCGCATGGGCCTGTTGGTCATATTCGGTGCTTCTGTCACTCATCTGATCATATTTGATCATGTAGCAAAGGAGCGGTAGATGTATAGCCTATCGTTATCGCTAATAGAAGCTAAGAAATATAGGCTACGTTCAGTCCGTTAGATTGGCAACTCTCTCAGTTCAACTTTGCACTAGGCTTCTTATCTCACCTCCGCATGTAGATCTAATTCAGATGAAATGTTAACAGGCAACTGCAGATTTGATTAGTGTGTAGCCTAAGCTTCTGTCCAGCTGATGCTGGCGCTGTCATAGCCTACAATAATAACATTATTCCACCGATCAGCAACGAAGTTCTAATCATAGACACATTTTTAATGGAACCTTGGCTTAGTAGGCTATCTTTGTGTGGGAATTGCAAGAAAACTATTGAAAACAATTCCTTACCAACCACACAAGTGCGCGTGTGTCGTTTATTTAAACGGTAGAACAACTGAATCAAAGACGGTGCTGTTCATCAACAAAATCAGCATGGAGTTAAAACGTAATTTAAAGTCCCACGCATTTAAAGGGGCAGCGACCACTCAAGGCATTGGCCTGTAGCCTACCAAAACTGAGTGATGAACGTGAAATGCGTTTTATAGGCTACAAAACACTGCATTAAGATGACAACTGTGTGTAACCACGCTTAGGCTACCTAGTTAAAGGTGAAATAGCATCCACATTTACAGCATTCAATAACCTGGACAACTTGATCTTAAGTTAAATTGTTCTCAGAAAAGGAACAGCAGGTCTACAGAATATTCCAAATAGTCCTTTCATGGTGACAGGGGGAGACCAAACTCTATGTAACATACCTGATTCCACTGTCAATGTTCAGTGCCTATGTAACCTGTAATATTTGTAATTTTTTAATCCATGAAAATTAACCAAAATGTATCATTTCCTATTAAAGGGGTAGTTCAGAATTTTGGACATAGGACCTCATTTCCAGGTTAGCCAGTGTGATATTTATCAGTGGAGACCGTTATCTAGACATTTCATCCAGTCCTATAGTTTCAGAGTTCGCTGGTGCTATAGTGCCTGCCACTAAAAACAGTCTTACCCAGTCTATGGAGGAACAACCCCTTAAAATATTCATTAATTAATATATCATTAATATTGCATTAATAAAAAGATGCTAAAATCCAATTTTCATTGACTAAAACAAGACTAAAAGTCATTAGTTTTCGTCAACTAAAACTAGACGAAAATAAGACTAAAATGCTCATACTTTTAGTCGACTAAAACTTGACTAGACTAAAAGAGTATGAACGTGACTAAAACTGATAAAAACTAAAATGACAGCTTGACACAAAGACTAGACTAAAACTAAAACCAAAACAGGCCGCCAAAAACAACACTAGAACTTCTCAAGCAGCCATATGGGAAAGCAAGCAAGCAAGATGAAAACTGTATACATTATGTGGTTGCGGTTAGGTTTTGGACGAAACGGATGTTGAATCTGAGCGATGTCCATGTATCTTAGATCTCTCTGTGTGTTCTTTCCTCAGAGTGAGTGAGGAGAAGGAGGAGTCAGTCCAGAAGCTGAGAGATGAACAGGAGACATTCGAGAGGAAGATCCTGGAACTGGAGCAGCAGAACCAGTTCATCGTGCATGAAAGAGAAAGTATCCTTTAAAAAAAAAAAAAAAAAAAAGACCCCCCTCCCTCCAACAAATAGAAATTAAGAAATCTTTCATTTTATTTTGGTTCAGCATAGACCCATGTCATGTCATGTGGAGTTGAGTTGTAAAACGTACACTTTGCTTACACTTCCTTTGAATCTCTCGGAGATTGGTTGATCGGTGTAAGGTGTTACATTGGTGATTTCTCCACGCCATCCTCTAACTCATTATATTGTATATCGTTGGTTAATGCAACACAAAAGCGAGCCTTCCCGCAATTGTCCTCAAGGTGTCGTATTTGTTATGTGGGCTATTACACGCCCTGGCATGTTTTCTCCCCTGAACTGGAGATTTAACTGGTAAGACACTAAGAGATGTGCATACGAATAACTGGAAATATTCCAGCAACCGACTGTGTAAACTGACTGTTATTCAGGTTACCAGCTCTATTTTCAGGGGGCATTATCAAGAGCATAAGGAGGATAGCTTCTGATATTGCCAATATGGTGTCCCTGCCAATGAGTATCTAGCACGTGATTATGGCTTTTTATCAGACTGAATTCAGTGAATTCAAACTCCCTTTTAAAAATGAAATCATATCGTAGCACAACTTCTACCAGCCTACCATGGTAGAATAACCTCTATACTGTGCTAAGTTAACTTAGCTTAAATACCAAAAAAGAAAAAGTAAAACCTAACTTTTACCTTGATTCTGTGCGTTATAAAATAACTTCACAGGGATATTAATATTCATGTATGATGAACTGGGTATGTGGCTGTCTGTGCACACCTTTGGTACGTGACTAGGTCAGGAAGATTTTTTGTTGTTCTTTATTGCCAAGTGCAGTTGAATAGCTGCCCTAGGGTGCAGCAATTGAAAGGGCCGACGCAGCAAGAAAAGGAAACCTTAAAGTGAAAGTTGAAGTGAAACATGATGCTACTTACAAACGACTCCTTATCAGATGGGAACAAGTGTTTTTGCCAATTCTGTGGAACTAAACTTTAACTTGTTAAACTTTTAAACATCTGGCCAAATAAAAGTTGTTTCTGTTGGTGAACTGCAACAAATGGCCCAAGTTGCACATAGACAAATTCAGGATAGGCAATTTATATTTTTTGCCCAAGTTATGACTTTGAGTAATGATTTAGTCTGAGACCATTATTTTTACTGACAGGTTTGGCATAATTTTTAGAGGTGATTGGTTACTTTAATGTTCAGGTCTAGTGTTGAGTTCAATTCATTTAAAGAAAAATAAATCTACATTCACAGTTACTTCTGTGTTTTCAGTTGGCTAATAATCCTATTTGCAGACAATTTGGAGATGTTGTTACAAGTGCATCAAATATGCTCCAGTGAAATATTAGATGACGATACAATACAATAAAAATAGGCTATTTTGTTAGGGGTCAGAGACAGTCTATTTGTTTCATGTCAATATGCATTATTTTGCAGTGATTGTGAGAACTGAAATGTGTGACAACTCACCCATCACTAAGTATGATGAGAGCATTAAGTTATGGCATAGAATAGCAAATCTGTTTACCATCACAACTGTTGCTTGGCAATGCTTACACAGTGCTCTAGGTCCAATGCTCCCGTTAACAAATGTCAGTAGCAAAGACGGAAGTTGGAACTGAATTTGCCACTTAAACTTTTGTCTTCTCTATATCTGAGGAAAGAACTTTCCATTTAAGTCTCTCTGGTTTGTGTAAAATGCTAAATTGGCCACTGTAAGTATTTCTCACTGGCTAGTTTAGCTGTCTGTTGCAGCTCACTACTGTGTTACAATCTTTAATCAGCACAGTAGGATTTGTACAGAGTTATATAGGACCAGAGAGTGCAGTTAGAATAAGTGGTTCCATACATTGTTAAAAATGCACTTCCCAAGGCTTTTACTTTGTGTGAACAGCAGATGGCAGTATTTACCAAGGAAATAGCCTTTGGCTCTGGGGATGAAAGGAGAGCCACTATGGCAGACGGGGGCTGTGGTGTCCATATCCAGATACCTCAGACAGTCTAGAAATGTAATTGTGTTTGAGGGTGGTTTTGGAGGGTCTTGGCAGAAGCATGTGTCATTTTTGGTTTTGACTGCCTCACCTTGAGATAAATAGACCTTTTCAGGTCTTTTGTCCACAGAGAGGGGTCACATGTGTCGTTGTTTAAGGATAGCTTGGGCAGTGTGCTGATGAATTTTAGTTTCCTAAGACATGATTTTTTTTAATGTGGGCTACAGGAAATTTGATCTTTTGTGGACGGCAGGTTCCGAGCTGTGGTTTGAGTGCTTGCCTCCGTATCCGTGCGATGTTGGTTTTGTTTGTAATTTTGCCGCTGGCAGTGATCTCCCACTCTCCATTATACAGCGATGCGAGTGTTTGTGTGTGTGTGTGTGTGTGTGTGTGTGTGTGTCCATCTCATGCCAGCCAATTACATCCACAGAGAGACTCCGCACTGCCCACAACCCTCCACCACGTCCACCCCCCCCCCTTCTTCTCTCGCTCAGGGTCAAGCGAACGAAGCGGTGCGGCCCATTTCAGTGAACTACCCTCGGCGGCGAGCGTGCGGAAGACTGATGGCTGGCCGGCCAAATTGCACAATTGGCAGCGGAGCTGCAAAATTAAGAAACACACAACTCAATTAAACGCACTTAAGCTGGCGGCCTTGGCATTTGAGCCGCAGTCCTAAACTCCATTAAAAAGAGATTTGGGGGTGCCGGCGGAAAAGGCGCGCGTGTGGTCGAGCGAGCGAGCGAGCGAGCGAGCCGTGTTGCGCACAAGCGCCCCGCGGAGACAGCCGTGCTCTTAAAAGACCCCGGCGAGACGCACCGCCTATTTAAACGCCCGCCGAAGGTGGAGGGAGGGGGGGGGGAAGGCAAAGGCAAACAGACCCGCGAAGACTAATCTGCGGAACAATCAGGTCTCGTCCTATCCACCACGATCAGAGTTATCACAGGGATATTGGAGAGAGGGAGAGAAGAGAGGGAGCGAGGGAGGAAGAGAGGGGAAAGAGAGAGGGGGAGAGAATTGAGAAAAATCGTTGTTTAAATTCTGTGCGCAGGAAGAAGTTAAGGAGCTCATGTTGAGAATGAAATTAGGATTTGATCAAGGCTCTCCTTGGCATTCTTGCCCACGTCTCCTAACTGTAGATTCCATTACAGGCGGAGGGCGCAGAAAATTGGTCTTAACCGGGAATTTTTATTAAAAAGTGAAAATGAGCCTCAGAAGCAAAACGTAGTCATCAAACACACTCACACACACACACACACACACACACACACACACACACTTTGACACACTTACACTCTCTCTCCCTCTCTCTCTCTCTCTCTCTCCCTCTCCCTCTCCCTCTCCCACACACATACCAGTCACCTCAGGCTAAAGCGGTTTCTCAGGGTTAGAATGAGCTTTCTCTGCTGTGGTCCTTGTGGAGTGCGATGTGTTAACACTTTGATGAAAGCGGGCAGAGTAGACTCGGGAGGTGCCATGTTGTTTTCATCTGTCCACAACCAATGATTGGGCTTTGCTTTGTACTCTGCACCTTTGCTTTTACGGTGATGCACTCAGAGGGTGGTAGGTAGCCAACTGTGTGTTGTGTTTTCTGCGTTTTTCTGGCTTCAGTCACCTAGTGCTGTTCTGGAGAGAGCCCACGTTCTATAATTAAAGTATTAATAATTTCAAGCGAAATCCTCATTTTGGGCTCGGGATTGAGTTGAGGGAATGGCACGCTCTCTCTCTCGCTCTCATCACACCGATTTTCTGCAGGCAGTTAGGCTTTCAGACATGCTAATATTGGAAGTAACAAACCGCGCGGCCTGGATAAATGAAATCTAATCAGATTCGTAATGGAAGAAATCAACGGCAAATCTTTCGCAAGTCATTTAGGGGCAAGCCGCCGCCTGTGTAAACGCTCGTCCTCACATCGATTTACTTTGCCACACAAACACTGTCTTTGTCTCTAACGCACACACACACACACACACACACACACACACGCGCACACACACACACGCACAATTGCAAGCATGGGCCAGGCAGAAGTGTTCTCTCTTCCATGCTGTTTTTGTTCCACCTTGAGTCGAGATTTCATTATTTCATTTCTGCCCACACTGACCGGGGGAGTGAATCACGTTGACAGAGGCCGTCGAAAATATCTGACAGAGAGACCGACACAGCGAACACACACACACACACACACAGAGAGAGCCATTGCGAGTATTTTTGGATGGCGTAGCAGGCCAGGAGGCGAGGAGGAGGAGAGGGAGGAGGAGATGTCGCCTGCGATCTTCCTCGCTGATACGCGGGCTGCGAGCGCGGAGCTGCCGTTGGCCAGGGGCCAGCTGTGGCTCCTCGCTGTGGCGGCCACGCGGGACGGGAGCCCTGCTGCATCATGGGATAGATGCGAGAGAGACTGCTATCAGCAGATCCGGCCGATTCAGACTGCTGCTCATGTGCACGCACACTAGGGATATGAAAGCATTCATTACAGCTGTGTGTGTGTGTGTGTGTGTGTGTGTGTGTGTGTGTGTGTGTGTGTGTGTGTGTGTGTGTGTGTGTGTGTGTGTGTGTGTGTGTGTGTGTGTGTGTGTGTGTGTGTGTGTGTGTGTGTGTGTGTGTGTGTGTGTGTGTGTGTGTGTGTGTGTGTGTGTGTGTGTGTGTGTGTGTGTGTGTGTGTGTGTGTGTGTGTGTGTGTGTGTGTGTGTGTGTGTGTGTGTGTGTGTGTGTGTGTGTGCGCGCTTGTTTCCATGCTTTTTTTTTGTGTTACTCACCATTCTCTATCAAGACATCGTGTTCTTGGGGAGTTATAGCAGCCTCTTTTGATAAATGTATAAGGCTTTAGGATTCAGCTCTAGTAGATAGTTTGCAAAGGCCCATATTTCGTTGAGCTTACTATGGTTTGACTGATGTAACTCTTTGTGACTCAGCGAATGTGATCCAGTGAGTCACAGTGTCATAACTCCGGCTATGTGAGCTGAATAGGCCTCCATAAAAACAATACAGTCACATTTGGCTCCGTCGTTGATTATTACAATGGGTATTAGCTATTCATGTATTAGTGTATTAAATATGAAATATTAAGTATTAGATGGAGGAAGTGCTGAGGTCTTAGTCAGCACATGCGCATGCTGTATGGTGCAACGTGTCCGCTTTGGCGGCGTGAGTCAGGCCTGACAGCTCGAGCATTGCATCACTTCCTCCGCTGCAGCATCAAACCCTGCACTTTGGCCATGCCGTCGAGATCAAAGCGCACACTTTATATTGAAACACTCTTTGAGCTTTTTTTTTTTTGCGCAAAAGTTCAGCTCTGGTGTACTTGGTGAAAGCTGGTCATCTCTCTCTCTCTCTCTCTGTCTGTTTGTGTGTGTGTGTGTGTGTGTGTGTGTGTGTGTGTGTGATAGGGAGAGAGATTGTAATAGTCATCTTCTCTGAGGCCAGGGTATTTGGTGGGATCGTGGGTGTGATGGAGGCTGATTGGAGCAGAGAAGGCTTTTTGAAGCAGCTTGTGTAATTAGCTGTAGAACTGCAGCACTTTGTGTGGTGCTATTTTACTGTCCGAACGCTAGCCGTTGGTTTGGGTCCTTATGTCTGCAGCTCTCGAAGTCCACTTGAGAACCTCTAGAAACCCAGGTCATGTGTGCCTGAGGCGTTGACACATCATGCAAATTGCTTAGTTGCGGACAGATTTGAACAGCGGAGTAGTTTATGCGGCTTAAATGGTGTACTGAGTACAGTTGTTCATCACTCTGCTTTGACGTTACGGCGGCGAATGATTGGAACTCCGAAATGCTGATCTGAAATTATTCATATGCCGCTCGCATTTGTACCGCAGTTGTCGTGGCGATCCCGCATCCCCCCCGCATCAGTCGTCGTTAGGATGATTTGCATCATCAGTCATTCTGATCCCAGTTCAGTCGGCATTGTGATCCTGCATCAGCAGTGTTCCGAGGGGCCGCTGATCTAGAAGCGGTCTGGTCCCGCTCCGTCTCGGCTCTCGCTGCTGTCATCCTGTCTGATGCTATATCAGCAGAGCTGCTCTGAGGCGTCTGAGAGGTGATGCCTTAGGACTTTTTACTGGGCCAAGTTTGTCAGTTGGCCACAAGCTATGAAAAGTTTTAGGCAATCTGTGTGTGTGTGCGTGTGTGTGTGTTTGTGTGTGCGTGTGTGTGTGTCTTTTCAAAGATACGGAGGGAAAGGGAAAGAGAGAGACGGGTTCTGTCATTAGTGGACCCATCAGGCTTGCTATCGGTTCTGCTCCAGATCGGTTTTGTCTGGTTCTGCACTGCTGGCTGTGTGTGTGTGTGTGTGTGTGTGTGTGTGAATAAAAAGCATGCCAACATCCTGTCACCCAGCCTGGCTGTCTGCCTGCTCCTGCCCAGCCAGATCCAGATGGAAACGTTGGTGTGCGAGACTCTCAAGCATGTGCATTTGTGTGTGTGTGTGTGTGTGTGTGTGTGTGTGTGTGTCAGAATCCTGAAACAAACTTTGTTGTTTTCTGCATTTTGTTGCTTCTTCAGTGCTGCAACAAGCTTGAAACCTAGGAGATTACCCAGGGGAATGATCTGGTGTGTGTGTGTGTGTGTGTCCAAGTATTAAAGCATGCTTACGTTGACAGTATTTGTTTGTTTATTTTATTTATTTATTTATTTGTATTTAGTTCAAAGGAAAACGTATGTGATTATTTCTGTGATTTGTCATTGCCTGTTGGTGGACAATACAAATCAGATCAGTGTGCAAAACTGTGTAAGTGTGTGTGTGTGTGTGTGTTTTGTCTGAAAGTGCATTTCTCTGTGTGATGGTGTGTTTTTCTCACCTGGTCTGTTGTGCTCAGCTTGTTTTTCTCCTGCAATGGGGCTGTAAATACATTTGTTGGTCTGAAGGCTGACTGAGGCTAGAGAGACCACTGGACCCCAGAGTGCTGTGTCTGGTTCTACTCAGGTGTGTGTGTGTGTGAGAGAGAGAGAGAGAGAGAGTGTGTGTGTGTGTGTGTGTGAGTTAGAGAGAGAGAGAGAGAGAGAGTATCTGAGAGTGTGTGTTCTTGTTTTTTTGTATGCCTATGTCTTTATGTTGCTCGCCTGTGTCTTGCCCTGGTTTGAACCTGAGGTGCGTGTAGGTGGGCTGCTGTAATTATTACCTGAAGGCGATTCTGTGTTTTGGTCAGCAGAAGCTGATGCCTTACAGGGATAGTGATTCTGAGGGTCTTAGTGTGTGTGTGTGTGTGTGTGTGTGTGTGTGTATGTACGTGTGTGTGTGTGTAACTGAGTGATTGTGTATTTGTGTGTAAGAGTGTTCCTGTGTATGTGTTCCTGTGTGTGTTGGGTATGTGTCTGGAATGTAGGATGGTTGCTTATTTGTGTGTGTGTGTGTGTGTGTGTGTGTGTGTGTGTGTGTGTACCCCAATAGCTGTTTACTTGTGGTAGAATTCCATTGTCCTCTGTGTGTGCTCTTACAGTATGTATTTGTGAATGGCCAGGAGGCAGCATACTGTATGCCTGTGTGAATCAGTGTGTGTTGACCATGAAGCAAACGTGTGTGTGTGTGTGTGTGTGTGTGTGTGTGTGTGTGTGTGTGTGTGTGTGTGTGTGTGTGTGTGTGTGTGTGTAGTACTTCAGTGTGCACATATGTGTGTGTTGAGCCCTTGACCATGGCGCTGTTGCTGAGGCCTGAAGCAGCAGTATAGGGAGTGTCAGGAGCTGCTGTCTCTCTACCAGCAGTACCTCTCTCAGCAGCAGGACAAGCTCAACCAGTCCATCGCCCAACTCAACCAGGCCCGCTCACACACCAAGGTAACCCATGTGTGTGTGTGTAAATGCAATGAGTGTGTGTGTGTATTTGTGTATGTATGCGCGTCTGTCTGTGTGTGTGCATTCGTCCATGCTTGTGTGTGTGAATGTGTGTGTGTTTGGCTGTGTGTGTGTGTGATTGTGTGGCTTTCGTTGATCATTCAGTGAAGAGAATCACAAATGGGATGTCTGGCTAATGCTAACAGCGCTATTATGTTCCCTCTCAAAATAGGTCAGTCTCATCCTGTCTGTAATAAGGGAAGTAGTTAGGGATGGGGGGGATCAGGAGCTTTGGAAGGGTTTTTCTCCGGTGGCGAGCCCACTGCTGTAGTGGTGGGTGTCCAGTTTCTGGTCAGGCCCAAAAACATCACTTTTTACCATCTGCCCGTGTCTGTTTCATTCAAATCCATAATGGGCTTATTTCACCTTTAAGCAGCGGTAACAGGGTGACCTTCCACACTCATCGTCTATGTGGTCAGAATGGCGTGTCCATAGAGTACATCAGTTATCAGGAGTACTGTAACCTAGATGACCAGCATCCCCACATCCCAATCTCCTGTGACCCCTGAGGGTGCACCTTTTAATGCCACATGTCCGCATGGCCCAGCGAGCTGTTCTGAGTGCAGCGTAAAGCCCAATTCACACCAAAGATTCCCGACGCGACGAGACCGAATTGCAGCGTTGTGAAATAGAAGTTGCACCTAGTTGCAAGCCGTCGCAAGCCATCGCAGAGCATCCAACATGTTGAATCGCAGTTGCAAGGTTTTAGAACGTCGCAGCTCATCTGGTCTGGTCTCGTCGGGAATCTTTGGTCTGAACCCTACTTAACAACATTGGAATGTATTGAGGGGAGATGTTCCATTCTGCTCTTTCTCATTCGTTCGTCTTGCTCTGTGCATTTAACTAGACACATCAGTCCTTAAGCTTTTAATGGAACACCCCCTTGAGCCATCTAACCATACCCCCCCCCCATCCTCCCACCTGGTACGTCCCCATCCGTAGCCTACCCATTAATGGTGAGCGCTCTTACTAGGGAATGATGCCTTTGGGTGGTCTGGGCACCAGAGTACGCCTGCACTACGGAGTCATTATCCTGTAGCCCTGCGACGGCAAAGCTGTGCTGTCCTGTTGCCTGGTCCAGAGGGTAGAGATGTAGGGAGGGAGGGAGAGAGGGAGAGAGGGAGGGAGGGAGGGAGGGAGGGAGTGGCTTGTCCTTACGGGATCCTTGAGTTTGACTAATGCACGCTTGCCTGACCCTTGACCTTCTCCTGAATTAGTCATTTCCACCGTTGTCATGATGGAGGCGTGCGCTCCCTTGTGTGTGTATTACTCGCTGTGTTGGCCTCGCACGGCCGCTCTGGGACCCTGCTTACTGTGTGTGTGTGTGTGTGTGTGTGTGTGTGTGAGAGAGATGGGTGAAGATCAGTTCTGTAGTTAAGAATCTCTCCTCCTATTTTGTCCTCTGTTTATCTGTCATTCTTTCCTTCCCCATGCTCCTCCCCTCCTGTTTCTCTCCTTGCCCTCGAGTGTGACATCAATCTCTTTTTGCTTCTACCCTTTCCTCTCTCCTCACTCATATCCCACTTGTGATTTGCTTTTCCTTCTTTCTTCTCCTTTTCCCTTTTCTCTCTCTCTCTCTCTCCTCTCTTTCTCTCTTTCTCTCTCTCTCTCTCTCTCTCTCTCTCTCTCTCTCTCTCTCTGGGTGGTCTGTGTTGGATGGTCCAATGCAGTACTGTAAAGGTTTGAATAGTCGTTTGATCATGTTCAGGTCAGTCTGTTCAGGTGTGTTAAAGCCCACTCTCCCTGCGGGCGTCTCTCTCTCTCTAGGCCTCCCGAAGCGAGAGGTCGAGCCATCGGTCTCGCTCGGCGAAGCCCGGCACGCTGGACGGCTCCTACCTGGACCTCCCCTCCCCCCGGGACACGCCCCGTCACGGTGCCACCGCTCCCGTGGACCGCGCCCGCTCCCTGTTAGCCAATCACGGCCGAGCCCCGGCCACGCCGACGCCCGCCCCTCTCTCCTCCGCCGGCTCTTCCTCCGTCAGCGACTCCAAGACCAGGTCGAGCAGGTCGGCCGCTCGGCCCAGGAGAGACCACCACACTCACCCCCACGCCCAGGGGCGCGAGACCGGGGCAGAGGAAGGGGAGCAGCGGGGAGGGCAGGCAGCGTCAGCAGCAGCATCAGCAGCAGCAGCAGCGCCCCCTCCTGGCTGGGAGGACTGGGAGGAGCGTCGGCGGCGCCTGGTGGAGCAGAAGAGGCAGCTGGAGCAGGAGAGGGAGCGGCTGCAGCACAGGCTGGCCCTGCAGGAGGAGCGGCTGAGCCAGCAACTACACGAGACGCACCTGCTGAATGACGGGTACGCACACACATACACACACACACACACACACACACACACATATACACTCACACACACACACACACTCTCACACATATTCTCACACACACACACACACACACAAAAGCGCATACACGCACACACACAGCTGTGAATCGTAGACTGGCAGGTCTGCTAGAAATGCCAGCTGAAAGACAGATGATGTAGCCTACACTCTCACATGCAGAAATGCACACATAAATACTCTCTGTTTGACTTGCACATACACACACACACGCGCACACACACGCGCACACACACACACCCACACACAGCAATGTACACTCATTCTAAAATACACTCATATGACCAGAGCAAACAGCTCAGGCAGATGTGCTTAATTAACAGCAGGAGGTATGACATACTGACACGCTACCTGCTGTTGCACACACACATATATATACACACACACACACACACACACACACACACTCACACTCTCTCAGCAGCTCAAGTCTCATCTCCAGCATATCAGTGAATAAAGCCACATACAAACACACTCAGACACACATGCTCATCCGTCTGCAGTGTGTGTCCCGCTCTCAAACACACTTCCCCACGCCATGCAGCACAGCTGCCGTACAGCAGAAAGCACTCTCATTTACACCACCGACTGGAGCAGCACGCAGCATGGGGCCCTCTTCACAAACTTAACTAGACGTTCCTCCTCTCGCTCTCTCCTTCTCTCTCTCTCGCTCTGTCTGTCTGTCTCTTTCTCTCTCGCTCTCTCTGTCTCTCTCTCTCTCTCTCTCTCCACGTGTCTGTGTCTCTTTCTCTCTTGCTCTCTGTCTCTGTCTCTCTCTCTCCTTCTCTCTCGCTCTCTCTGTCTTGTCTCTTTCTCTCTCGCTCTCTCTCTCTCTCTCTCTCTCTCTCTCTCTCTCCCCCCCCCCACCCTGTAGGCTGCAGCACACAGACGCTGCTGGGTTGGAGAAGCCTCTTCCCAACGGCAGCCTCCTGGTCCAGCCGCCGCTGGTCAACGGCTGTGGGGGACACAGGTAAGCCCTGCTGAGTGTGCCGTCGTGACGCTTCACCTTGACAGAGTCATAGCCTGGCTAGCACCTACCACTTCCCAAAATGAGACGTGGTCTGGCAACCAAACGTTCATTTTCTTGTATTTTGAAAAAATGCCCAGATCCGTTCATTGGGCGCCACGGATGTCTATCAAATGTGTCTGTGCATAGCTCATCATCGTCTGAGATTGGTCCCCTAAATTAGGGCGGTAGTTTCCAGACTGCCTTAGCAGCGTGAATAAAGTCGCGCGCAAGGCAGCATGGGAACACTCATGGAAATGAGTGGAAACAAACTCTGACATGTTCGAATAGATTTCTCCAATATATGTTTTATTTATCATCTAAAATATATATTTTAAACTAATTCTGCTAGAACATATCTGATGACATCTTGTTTGTTTGTCATTTGGTAATATTTGAGGACACCTTGTTTTGACAGATGGTCAAAACATATGTTTCCATTCCCCTGACAGGTTATGAAATGCATACGTGCATTCATATTACATACTTAATTCCACCCTCCTGTAATTAAAATAGAACATTGTGTATTCTTCCTTAAACTATTCATGGTAAACAATTATTCATTGTTTTGCTGTAAAAACTTTCCCACTTGAGAACATGAGTCCGTAGGACTTAATGATGACTTAATTTCCCACTAAATATTAATATATAAGAAGTACTCTAGGTATATGTAAGGAACAGAGCAGATGCATATCAAAACATGATCTGAAGGTTGAAAAGATAGTCGAGTAACGTTTTGACTCCAACTGGAATTGGCTATCTGCAAAGTTAAGCTCAAGGACTTATAGGAGCGATAAACTTCAACGTGCTAAACCAGACGTTTGCAGAAATATAAAACTATTATGTTTTATGTATTTCACCAAATATGTGTGAAATCATAAAAACATCAGATTTTGATTGCTTTTATTAATCTAGAAATGATTGTGCCTTTCACATTTTAAAATTCAGACAATCCTGATCTACATGTATTAACAGACGTGTGTGTGTGTGTGTGTGTGTGTGTGTGTGTGTGTGTGTGTCTGTGTGTGTGTGTGTGTGTGTGTGTGTGTGTGTGTTGTAGTGATGAAAGGGGGAATATGTCCCGTCTAGGAGGCCCTGCTAATGTTCCAAACATTGAAGTTTCTCGTTGTGAGGACCCAAGCTCAGCACCTCTCAAACACCTGTCCTTACAAGGTACGGTCCCCACAACACACACGTACACACACACATACACACTAATATTCTTATTCAATATTTCTTCTTTTGCAATGAATGTGATGCACCTTCTGACGTGCGGTCCCGACTCGTGTCTGCATGGGTTGTGTGTGCCCTCCCTCCATCAGAGCCCTCACCCCTGACCAAAAAGGACATGGCCACCTCTCCTGCTGCCCCCTCCATGCCCTCTGCAGCCCCCGTCATGCCCCCCTGCCTCCCTTGCACCCCGCATCACCCTCGCCGCGCCAGGTGAGTCACTTTGACACCTCCCCGCCTCCTTCCCCTCACCCCAGAGATCGTCCGCTGAAAAAGGAGCAGTGGCAGTCGGGTCTGGGCTAGTTTTGTTAACAGAGCGTGAACGGGGGGAAATGGCTAAAACAGTTTTACCTGTAGTGCATGCTTGTGTTCGCCGCGCATGGACACAAGTTCAAAGAACAAGTGAATCGTAAACAATCCTAAATCTCTGCTACTCTTTACCGTTCACAAAGACGGATATTCAAGCTTGTGAATTGAGACCTGCAGTGTTTTTTTTTGCCTCGAGCTCGCATTGAGCCAGCTGGCTTCCCTTGTTATCTCTGCCTTGGTTTCCGTTGCACTAATTAGCAAATTCAGGCAGCTGATGTATAATGCTGGGGAAGACTTTGACTTGCTAAACCCAGTCCCGAGGTGCAGTCCCTGTCCAATTTAATACATCTCTCCCAGGTCAGCGGCAGAGGTCTCGGAACTCTCTGGAAGTGAGGTGACCCTTGGTTCTGATCGGCCTGTTCCTTTGTTGGAAAGTACAAAAAAAAAAAAAAATAGCGCAGTCTTGTCTCTTGCCTCCTGATTTTTTTTTAGCCTTACTCTTGGCACTCCAGTGCTGTTTTCATTCTAGATTTTTTTTTATTATTATTTATTTATTTAGAAACAAAAGCTCCACACCCATCCCACTCTCCGTGAGTCTGGACCCTGCACAGAGCTCAAAACAATATTCTCCCCAACATTGTTTAGTGAGCCTGCCATGTGGGGTGTGGTGTGTGTGTTTGTGTGTGCGCGAGTGTGTGCGCGAGTGTGTATGTGTGTTCAGACACCCCAGGAGGAGACACACTAGCTCCCCACCCAGCTCTCTCTCCCTCTCTTTTTTTTCTCTCTCTCTCCCTCTCTCTCTCTCTCTCTCTCTCTCTCTCTCTCTCTCTCTCTCTCTGCTTTGGTCCCTCTCTCCGCCCTGTTTGGGTGTCTTCTCGCAGTGTGCTAGGCACAGGCGCTAATTGTATTTAGAGTGCCACAGCTTCTGTCACAGATGCAGAGCCCTCACAAAGAGAGGAGGCAACGAGAGAAAGAGAGCGCTGGAACTGTTAGAGAATAAATGATGTGTTTTTGTCTTTTCAAAGGAGGGGAAAGAAAGAGGGAGAGAGGGAGAGAGACTGCATATGTGTGTGTGTGTGTGTGTGTGGGGGGTGCCGGGGTGGAGAAATAGAGGGTGAGGGAGGGGTGCGACGAGCTAAATGAAGATTTTTTTTTTCCGCTCGCTCTTCTGCGGGCCCAACTCTGAAGCTGACAGGAGCCAAGCTGGGCTGCATTAGCCCGCCTGGCAGGAGCCTGCCCACCTCACCCGCTCTCCCAGTAATGAGAAAAGAGAGGGATGGGGAGCGAGCGAGCGAGGGAGGGAGAGAGGGAGGAAGGGGGGTTGAGGGAGAAGAGAGAATGAATCCCTGACCGCTTGCACGAGGGAAGAAGGGAAATTCATTCGTTTTCTGCCCAGAAAGGCGATTAATGAGACATCTTGTCGTGTGTTTTATTCATGCAAAAGTATTTCTTCCTTTGTTTTATGTGTGTGTGTGTATGTGCGCTTGTGTGTGTGTGTGTGTGTGTGTATGTGCGTGCGTGTGTGTGCGTGCGTGTGTACGTACGTGCCAATATGCGTGAGCAGCATAAAAGGAAAGAAATGCTCATTATTTGTGTCACATTTGTGAAAAAGCTCTTCCCATTTGTATATTTTTGTAAAGCAAAAAAGAATTTGAATTCCTCCCCACTTTGTTCAGGAATATTAATTGACTCATCTGTCCTCTATTTACAAGACATTCTTTGATACCTTCTACTTCAGGAGTAAATAATACAACAGAGGGTTGGCACTTTATTATTGTTGAGAAATGCTTCAACAAGGCAAGATGTTTCTATTTAGACATGTACAGAATGATGCAGATTATCTTGAAATTACTGAAATCATAGCAAGGGCAACAACATAGGCAAAGATGTCATTGTAAGGATACTTAAAAGTACTACTAATAATGAGACTAGACCTGGCAACAAGCTAATTATGCTACCATCACTCCTGCTTGCTTGGGATGAATTATTTGTGCACATCGGTATATTTCAGATATCAATGAAGCGTTATGCAAAGTAGCTCTTTATTTCATAATCTGATGTTGATTTAGCCTGTTTTACAAGGAAGTGTGTTGTGGATCAGTGATTGCGTATAGCTTATCGATGCTCTTTTGAATGCCTTGCAGCAGTTGCTGCATGTCGGAGGTAGGAGTTTTGTCCACGAGTCAACTATTATACCCACTAGTCAGGGCTGTAGGCAGCAGTCAACTGGTCATGGACAAAATGGCTAATGGCTAAACAGGCTAGCCATGTTTAAATATGGAAGTGATAAATGAAACCTGTAAGTTGTGTACAGCTGCGCTAAAGTCCAATAGGAACACGGCTACAAAGATGAAACGCACTGCCAACATCTAGCACTAGCAGTCATGTAATGAGCAGCCCTACCCTGGCGCATGGTGACTAGTCGACGGCTATTGATTGTGAAAAACTTAATGGCTGGTATAAAAAATCATGCAACCCTTAGTTTGAGGTGTGTCTTCATTCAGTCCTATTGAAACATCTTGTTTTTGTTTATATTATTCATTCAGTTCTGTTATTTATTCATCTCGGTGTTAATTATTCACGTGGTGTGGCCTAAACTGCCTGTGTTGTGTGTGTGTGTTAATACAAATATGGCTTAATGAGCAGAGATAGGAGAGGGAGAGATCCGTAACGACGTCAAATCATGAAGGCTTCATCCATAAATAATGTGAGTTTTTTTCAGGGGAGGTTGCCTACATTTTGCTTTTTTAGCCTAACTGTTATCTGTCCAGGCATCCTTTCTCCCCTTTCGCTGGCTCTGCCTCTCTCCCGCGAGGAGGACAGGAAAGTCTAGCCGTGACCTTTTGTCTGCATCTTTCTCATCACTTCTGGCTCTGTAGTTCCACTCTCTTGCTTTCTGTCTCCTTCACTGTGCCTCTTACACCACCACCACCACCACCTCCACCTCCACCTCCTCCTCTTCTCCCTCTCTACACTCCTATCTACCTGCCTTTTTCTTTCTACCACACACACACACACTCTTTTTGTCCCCTTCCCCCTCTATACTATCTATTCTCTCTCTCTCTCTCTCTCTCTCACTCTCTATTTCTCTCTATTTCTCTCCCTCTCTCCCTCTATTTCTCACCATCTACTACCTCTCTCTCTATTTCTCTCTGTTTCTCTATTTCTCTCTCTCCCTACTTCTCACCATCTACTACCTCTCTCTCTCTCTCTCTCTCTCTTTCTCTCTCTTTCTCTCTCTTTCTCTCTCTTTCTCTCTCTCCCCCCCTCTCTCAGGTGGCTAGGTGGTGCATGGCTCTTGCTTGGCTCTGAGGTGAGGAGCATACAGGTCTCTGGTATGGGGGCATAAATAGGTGAGCAGCACACAGGCCTCTTGTATGGGGGCATAAATATTTGATTGGAGTCCAGCATCCAGGCCTCCCCCTCCCCATTCTCATTTGTGCAAATCAATAAAGTGTGTCATTTTAAAGGCTTTATTTTTTTCTGAGGCAACCTCAAGAGTGAGTGTGTGTGTGTGTGTGTGTGTGTGTGTGTGTGTGTGTGTGTGTGTGTGTGTGTGTGTGTGTGGAGGGGGGAGAAGCAGCTTCTGATTTCTTTTGTTGTCTGTATGGATGAAAAGGACTAATACGGATGAAAGTAAGACGCAGAAGCAATTCACTCTCTTCCATTAGTCTCTCGCATTTCTCTTAATCTCTCTCTCTACCTCTCTCTCTCTCTCTCTCTCTCTCTCTCTACCTCTCTCTACCTCTGGTTACTCTCTCTTAAACCACTTTCCATCTCAAACCTTCTTGCAAGCCACCATAATTACTGTACTTTGTGCACTAACTCATATAGTGGTTAAAAACATCGGTAGAGTCATTGCTGCAGAATCTGTGTACATGCAAACATGAACCAGAAGAATGAGCAATTTCATAGATATGGATACAGAATATACAAGACCAACCCTCTTCCCATTCATTCACACTCTTTACTGACTAGCTCACATTCTTTGGCTAGCTGGCTCTTTCCCAGAGATGAAACGGTGGGCTGTCTTTTCATTCAACACCTGTCTGCAGAACCTCTCCTCACCCCTCCCACCCCGACCTCCATCCAATCTATTGACACGGAGCATCTTTTATTTAAGTGCCGTTCTAATGCCGTTCTCATCTGAACAAGACCGTGTGTGTGTGTGTGCGCACATTTGTGTGTGTGAGTGTGCTTGCGTGATTACGGTTGTCTTTGATTGACAGCACCCACAGTGCTGCCAGAAGTTTGAACGTTCTCTTTGAAGTGTGTTTTTTTTTTTTTTTTTTTTTGGGAAGCCGCAGGCACTGAATGGAAGGGAACACACACACACACACACACACACACACACACACACACACACACACACGCAGACACGTTTGCTTTGCTGTTTGCGTGTCAGACGAGCCCGCTAGTGCACGCGCCGAGAGTAGACGTCAAACGGAGCGCTATGCACCGCATGCCATGCCAGTCTCGCGGAGGCTTTTGATTGGATGAAGGCTGCAGGTGAATGGAGCTGTACTGGCATTGGAGGTCAATCATATTCTGAGCGCTACAGCTCAGTGTGAGTTTCTCTGAATGTTTTTTATTTTCTTTTGTTTTTCAGAATTATAATTTTCCATGGCACATCAGCTAATCAGGGAGCCAGAAATGATGCATATACCCAGTCAGCCATTACATCATTGAATCATTTAGAGAGAGACTTTCTTTAGACAGTGCTTATGGGTATAACTGGTCAGGATTGGTGCTTGCAGTCTATATATTGTTTGGTATTACGGTATAGTGTACTTTAGCATAGTGTAATTTGGCCCTCATATTATATATGATTGGATCAGGCCCATATTGTGTATGATATACATAATTTATATTATATATACCATTCTTACCTATTATGATGCTACCTATATTCATAAATTGACTTGCTTGTGTGTCTTAGTATGACAACATGCCTGTTAAGTGAAGTGTGTGTGTGTGTGTGTGTGTGTGTGTGTGTGTGTGTGTGTGTGTGTGTGTGTGTGTGTGTGTGTGTGTGTGTTCATTGACAGTATTTGTAATTTTGCCACGTGAATAGTACAATATAAGTCCTGTGTATGTCTCTCTTGTGGTGTTAGCGTTTGCCCCGCTTCCCACCCCTCAAGTCCCGTGTGTGTGTGTGTGTGTGTTTGTATGTGTGTGTGTGTCTGTGTGGTATCTAGTGGCCTGCTATATGGAGTCGGATCCTGCATTATTCATGCCTCTGTGTCCTGCCTTGATGGATGGCTGTAGGAGAGGCCTGTCCGTTAAATAAATCAACAAATAAATATGCAAATGCTCACATTTCAGGAGGGAGCCAGGCCAGAGTCCCTCCCCGTCAACTAGCATCACACACACACACACACACACACAAACACACACACATTCTCTCTCGCTAGCACGTTCTTTCATTCTCTCCACGCTAAACGCTATTGACAGGCAGAAGGAAACCAAATGAAGAAGACAGATTTAGTTACTTGGAGTCCAATTTCTTCTCCGCTCGGCATTATCCCCTTTTGGAGGAGTATTACCTCCTCCCCCTCTTTGTGTGTGTGTGTGTGCCTGTGTGTGTGCGTGTGTGTGTGAGGGTGTATTAAAAACTTATAGAGGGGTCTTTTGTGGAAGGGTGTGTGTTTAATTTGGTTTGCATGCGTTAAAGTTGCAGGTGAACTGCTTTACAAATCCTATGTCTACTCTAAATACAGTAGGTAGACTAGTTATCAGGACTCAGTCTGTGCAGCTATCATGTAATAAAGAATGGCATGCTAATAACACAATCAAATAAGCCAAGGTAGGCTATACACATTTGCCATTTACGAAAAAGTGGAATGGTCTATGTATGGCTGGGGGAAAGGTATGCATTTACCATACTGACATGTATATTTTCTTCAAAAGTATATTCTACATCAGGGGTCCCTGAAAAGTAACTCGTCAGGTACAGTAGTAGCTCCCCACATTCATTGTTTCAAAGTTGCTCTCCTAAAGGTTTGAGGAAGATGTTCATACATTTGATAACCCAGTCACTTGTTAAAACATGTTAAAATTCCTACTGTATGAAATCAAGTTCACTGTCTACAAAGAGAGAAGGTAGATTAGTTGAAAGGAACCTTTAAAAAGCATAAAAATCGTATTCAGCGGTTTTGGGTGGAGATCAGCTATGTGAATACATGGCATCTAACATAAAAGCTCTCGGCCATGTCCATTTTGTCAAAGTAGCTTTCGGAGGAAAAAAAACATTTTGGCCATTCTGTTTTGTCAATGTAGCTCTTGGAGGAAAATAGGTTGGAGACCTCTGCTCTACATGGTATATTTTTCGATAAAGGCACCTCAGGACATTCCCAGTGTATGAGAAAGGGTGTAAAGGTATACTGTATATCGTTCTAAAGGCGGCCAAAGAAACACTTAAGGGCCGGGAGCTTAGTGAACTCTTGCCGCTCTACAGTGGCAGTGGCCCAGTGTCTGTGCATGGACATGCGGTCAGGACGACTTGGCTGTAGGGGGTTAAGGGGCGAAAGCTATTGGCGTGACTGAACTATATCTCTATTACTTTCCATCTCACTCTGTCTAGCTCAGTGATTCGTATGTTCGTTAAGTGTACAGCTGATCAGTGGATCTGTGCCAAGCACCTCTGTTCAGTCAGCAGGAGACCCGGACTAGAGCACCTGGGCACTGCTGAGACAGAGGGTTGGTCCTTGGGAGGAAACGGTAGGGAGTGATTGGATTGGTGGGAGTGTTGAGAATAGCCGGAACAGCTGAAACGCCTGCTCCCTTCAATTAAAAATGTCTCTGCAAAGACTTTGTCTTGCGAAATCTTTCAGTGTGCGAACCACTCCAGATTTTCCTTGAGATCTTTTTTTTTTTTTTTTTTTTTTTTAAAAAGGTGAGCCATGAAGGCCACTGAGAAAGTTGTCAGAGGGACGCAGATCATGTCAAATGCAGACTGGAAGAAACCTCTTAAAGATGGATTGTGGGTGCAGTTTCGAGGAGCGGAGAGCGGAGGTTTTTCTCACGCTTGCCTTGACCCCCCCCTCATCGTACTCCGTCTCCTGTGTTGTGTACAGAGAATGCAGTGTGACGTAGAGGAAAAAGTATAGACACGATCTCCTCGCTGCTCTTCCTTTCAAAGAGAAACTGACTTTCTGAAAGCATTGTCTTGGACACGCAATCTCTCATCGGCCCATAAAAGATGTAGTAATCCTTTTTTCCCTTCTTTCTTCCTCAACTGTGCTGTTTCAGTACTTAAACGTGCCGCACACACACTCGCTGCCGTGAACTCATTTATTCATTCACACACACGTGCCATAAACCCCCCCTGCCCCCCCCTTGCCTGCCCACCATCCGATGCAAATGTATGCTGCTTAAAATGAGAGAGGGATGATGTTTGCAGCGCCAGTGGAGCGTGTGTGAAGAATTCATGTTTTATGTCTGAAACACACTCGTCTGTCCGTGTACCCTCTGAATAATTTACCGTCTCTCTATTAGCTTAATCTGCTTGGGCAGTCGTTTCTTTATTTATTTCTCTCTCTCTCTGTCTTCCCTCTCTTTCTCTCTCTCTCTCTTTCTCTCTCTCTCTCTCTCTCTCTCTCTCTTTGTCTGACTTCTCTCTCTTTCCCTCCGCGCTTGCGTAGGGCTTAGGGGTCAGTGTCGGGTGTAATGAGAGGTTCCCTAAAGAGTTATACAGTTGGGAAGGCTGAACAGTGCATGTCACTCACAGTAGTCGGGGAAATAAATGACTAGAATTTTAATTTGTGTGTGTGTTTGATCTGGTGCATGTGTGTGTGTGTGTGTGCGCGTGCGTGCGTGTGTGTGTTTGTGTATGTGTGTGTATTGCTGTCCCTATTGCCAGTATTCCACAGAATAACATTACATTGATGCTTCTGAACCTTTAAAATGAACAGTCTGCAATACTGGAACATTGTAGCTAGATTACAAGTGGAACATGGCTGTTTTTGATTTTCTATCTTTAGGCTTTAGTCTGAAAAGTTTTAAAAATCCTTAAATCCTTATACCGTCTACATTTAAATTGCTCCAACTTCAGTTTTTAGTTGAGATTGTTATACTTTGTGACCATATATGACAGTTGTGACACATTTTGTCAAATTGCATTTATTTAGCGCATTCAAACACAACCGGTGCAGTGCTTTGCAGCCGAGCAGGTTTTGTGAAAACGGTTTGTACTCTGTAACGCGGTGTGTCTGATGTGCTGTGACGTTGCAGTCCCAACTCGTCCTTGATGGAGCTGCTGGAGATCTTCAGCCCCGTGTCCCTGGCGGAGTGTCCCGGGCCACACCAGCGGGCCCCCACCAGCGCTCTCCGGCCCCCCCGCCACGGCCTCCTCTCCCCAGCCTCGCGCTCCTGCCTGCCCCCCCAGGACCCGGAGGAGAGCCAGATACTGGAGGACATCTTCTTCATCTGCTGAGCGTCGTACTGAGCACACATGCAAATACATGACCTGAGACAGACACACACACACACACACACACACACACACACACACACACACACTTTCACTGAGGGCCCAGTCAGTGTAAGGACAGGAATGTCTTTTGATCACCACTCTAATGCTTTACAAGAAGCCTTGGTGAATAAATTTAACTTGAGCTGGAAGAGGCAGCCTTTTGCCTTTAGTGCCTGAGAGGTGAACCACATAAGAAACAGAGGAAGAAGAGGAAGTTAAAGGAAAGAATGGGAAAGAAAGTGAGAGGGAAGACAGACTGGGATACCGATGGTTGTATTGCCTTGCCACATAGTGTTGAGTTGGGACAGGCTTGTGATTGGCTTGTATGTGCATATGTTTGTGTTTGTGTGTGTGTGTACCCATCAGTTAGTTGGTTTGTTATCAATGAGGAGGAATTGACAGTGATGTTAGTTAGAGGAAATTCTCTCTCAAACACACCCACACCCAACACACACCCATACAAACATGCTTGTCACGTGTTGTCCTTATTTACATTCCAAATGCCTTCTTGCATAGTTTCAATTACTCGTAACCAAATCATGATGTGGTTGGTGCTTTATTTTAATATCTTTTTTACTTGTGTTTTTAATGTTAACATAATAAAATGTATTTATATAAGCCCTCTTGAGCAAGGCTGAATAATTTAATCCAATTTTCGATTTTTTTCTTCAAACCCAAGTTCTAAGCAAACACCGCTCTTAAAGTTATGACTTACTAAATGAGTGCTAACCGCTCTTTAAAAAAAGATCAGTGCACCCATAGATCTCACTCTCTTTCTCTCTCTCGCACACACACACACACACACACTCCTACTCAAACACATACAAACTAGCACACATACCGGCAACCCGGCTATCGGCTCTGAATCTTAAGTAGTGGATTAGTAAGCGACCGCTCCTCATTTACATGGTAACGTGTGGGTAGGGGCAGAGTTGTCAGCAGGCAGTTGCCACAGTCGTTTTACCTGAGTGACAAACACTTGCCCAGAGCACAGACACACCAGACAGGGTCGCCGGCGTTTACAAACCAAGCCCTTCAGGGCCAACTCGCTAAAGAAGTCATTTCAGTGAGTGGGCTGAACATTAACTATTGATCTACAGTAATTTGAACTCATCGGCACACCTCTCTGCAAATGCTACGTGTAGTTGATCAGTGTCAATTAAGCTGAATTGCAAACAACATTAGGCAAAAGGCGCTGAGTGAAAGAAATCTCTGTTTTTTATCATGTCAGGAATATAGTTGTGTGTGTGTGTGTGAGGCAGGAAGAATGAAGAATCATTCTCACACCAGACTCTGACTTTTTAGTTTGGTCTCTAGCGCTCTTGGAGAGGGTTCTTACAAAAGCATAGAAGGCAAGTATTCTGTTATACCATTGAGCGAAATAAAATGTGTGATTTCTTCTCGGCCATTATGCCATGTCATAACATCCTGGGCAGCAGCCAGATCATAAATATGGAGATCCTTACTGCTGACAAGTTCTCCATCCCACTCAATTCTATTCATAGAACTTGCGAATCTGGATGTTTTACCATTCCGGTCACACAATGATATTTAATGGCCCACATGCTCTATGTAGCAGGCATAGTTGTTAGGACGTTGTGTAACTATTCACAAACAACTTTTTTTTTTTTTGTCTAGAAAATTGCCTTAAGCGGTAAAATAAACATTACCATACTTTAGGATATTGGGCTGATAATGACTGACAATCACTCTGGAGTAGCAAGAATATTAGGTGTCCTGCAACTCTGTGGTAGTGCATTCTGAATATACCGTGGATCAGTGGTTGGCAAAGTGGGGTCCTTGGACCCCTTGGGATCCATGAAGTAATTTGCTTGAGATTATAGTTAACATTTTAAAAGGATGTTGCCCTTTTCACCCATAAACCAAGCAAATTGTGTTTATTTGGTCCTACTCAACATTAACTTCTCTCAGGTCATGATGAAGCACCATTCCTACGGTGCTACTGCTTAGCTTGACTTATTTGTTAGCCAGCTAGCTGATGAATGTGTAGAAATGTTTGAGTCAGTCCATCTTGTCAAGTGATCCAAATCCAAAACTAACAAAAGACCGAATTACACATCTGCCAAAAAACATGGGATAGTGGACCCAGCCACAACTTCAGAGAATTCAAATGGTTAACTCTTACAGTTACAAGGGGGTCCTCGGAAAATGGTGTCCCCCAAAAAGGGGTCCTTGGAACCAAATACATTGAGAACCCCTACCGTAGATTACAATCAATGGCGGGCATGTTCTTCATGTCTCCCTTTCTGTCTGACCGTAATGAACAAGAAACACACTGGTGTAGGGCATCTTATTTAGTCTGCTACCGCTCTACTTGTAGTACTACTCTAGTCTGTCTACTACTAACTAACTATAGAGCCATATTCTCTATCCTCCATATCCATTCTGCTGAAACATTTATATACACTTGAAAAAACGTTGCGAATGCTGATGTTTGTTAATCTGTGAAGAACCATTAAACTAGTTAAGTACACAGAATGTACTACAATAAAACATCTTGCCAGAAAGAATGAAACTGTAGTTGCATGTGTGCTCATCTAGATAGTTGGCGAACCATTAACCATTAAAATTAACAAAACATTAACAAAAAAGTGCATCCTTTTTCACTTGTTGTCTTGGAAACCTGTTAAAGTGAGTGACACATCAGTGCCCGAATGTTCTCTGGGTCAGGAACTCCTGCCAGTGCCCAGTATTATTCTCAAAATGCTGCCTCACTCTTCCACGGACTGGTTCTTTCAAGGAGACAAAGCCCTCTAGTTGCCTTGATCTGGGCGGCTGTATTAAAGGGGATTTGGTCATATTGTTGTGAACATGGAAAGCTCAGTGGAGTTGGTAGAGCCCTCAGAGGAAAAAGTCATTGCATTGTGTAACTTAAAAAATGAACACAAATTAAAAGTACTCAGACAGAAATGAGAGTTGGGATTATTGTAGACTGTGCTTTATTATTGGGCTAAGCGGAGACGCATCATTCAGTAAAATTACAAAAAAAGAGTCCGAGGACCACAGAAATGCACTGATTGGAGAAACGGCAGGAGCAGCAAAGCGCTCTGACCAATCAAAGTCCTGTACCACTTGTGATGAACCAATCCCACGCCCAGCCTCACCGTGATTGATAGGCTGGCACACCACACACAACACTCTGCCCTCCTTCACTGTGCTGAGAAAAAAAGATTGTTTCTGTGTCATTTTAATTTATTTGCTCATCAATCTACATGTCTTTTATGTTTCATTCCTGCATATCAGACCAGTGGCTTGTTTGAAATCAGAAAGAAGATAAGCACAACAAATATGATGGAGCAAAATCTGCAATTTTTGAAAGTTGGATTGCAGGCTTAGTTCTATGATAGGATTGGAGCAATATGTGAGTGTGTGTGTGTGGGGAGAGGGGGGGAAAAGGTACAGCACATTTCTGATCTACACAGAGACGGTAGAACAGCAGAGTTGAGCAGAACATAGCAAAGACCAGCATTACGTGGGCATATGGAACGTCCCCCAGTGAAATGATGACCCTGCCTCTGACCAATGCCTGTTTCATAATATAAAACATCTTCAAAAATATATTTTCCAAAAAAATGGCTTCCTTGTCAAAGCACAAACTCATAAACTCGTTAAAAATGCAATCTGTAATAAATAACAAAATAAATAAAACATACTCCCACTCCTCCATACATCCATCCATACATACATACATACATACTAACTCACTCCAGGCAAAATAAATAAATTAACATGTGAAAACAATACAACCGTAGAAATTAAACAGAAATCAACAGAGCATGTAGGCATAACGGTTTCTCAATGCGTACGAAGAACGCATGTTAAGTTATTTCCATCTGATTGAACTGGGTGCTCTCTTCTCTCATCCTCTGCACTCTCTCCATCCACTCTCCTCTCCCCCCATTCACAAACCTGTGGCCTCAATGTTCCCCTGCGTTCATTTTAAAAGATTTCACTTTTTTTTTTTCGATAGCATTATCTTTTTTTTTTTCTAATTTGTCTTATTTCATTATTTAAAGTGATTCATTTTCATCCAGTCCTCATAGATAGAAGAAAAAAGTCCTATAAAATATGCAAACCTATGTACAGAAGAAAAGAGAGCCCCCCCCAAAAAGAAACATTTACAGTATATTCACCAGTTTATGTATATATTTATATATTTATATTTATAATAAATCCTCTTCTGATTTCTTGGTTGCCTGTTAACCATTATATTTCTCTGGACTGTTTATGCAAACAGCTGCAGCATTACTGATGGTGGTGGTCTGATAATAGAAAGAGAAAGCGAAAGAGAAATTGCGAGGCATGTTTTGAGTAGAGCATGTCTCATGATGTAGGCTACAGCCATGGCAAGGGCTGCATTTCCCGGCTGCTATATCACCAAAGACTATCCCATTCTGGAGAGTCCTTCAAATATGGCGGAGAAATGCTGCTCTCACTCTGAGGAAAATCAAGTATGCAAGTGGCGTGTCTTTCCTTTCCTCCCTTCAGTTACCCACAATTGGCTAAAATTGACATCATGGAAGCCATGTCCTGTATACCACATATATTCATCTTCCAAAAATGTGTTGACACAGGTAAATCTTTTAAATTTATTTCAACCCAATCACCCTTAACTGTGGCCTACTGTGGTAAGTTGTGTTATGTAACGGCTTGTGTCGTTATTTACAAGGTTAAAGTTGAGCATTTGGAGTGAAAAGGGGAGATTCAATATGATGCAGTCTAGTCTGAGCAACTCATGTGGGGTTTAAGAGTAAAGCCTGCATTTGAGAATGATACCAAAAATGTTTACATCATAAACAATACACTGGCTGTAACCCACCAAATGAGACATGCTTGCAAGAAGAACTTAAAGTATGATTTCAGCAGTGATACAAAGAGGCAGAATAAAACAGATTACTGTCAGAGACAGGATTGAAGGTTAAAAACCAAGGAAAGAAAAGAGACCTATCCTGTCGTGCTTGTGAGGTATGAATGATGTGTGTGAGACATTCTTGGAGGTGGTCTCTGCAATGTCACTCTGGCAGCGAAGTGTGAGTCCGGAAGTGCAGGACGAAAGCCAATGAGAGGGGGCTGATAAATGCAGGTGCTTAAAAACCTCTCGCCGTCCGGTTCTTTCACAATCTAGAGCGTCGTTTGCAGGACCTTCACACACCTCCCTTTTTCTTTGTAACGCGGAAGCAGTCAGCCATGCAACACCTGCAAACCTCTAGGGTCCACCGAAGCCATGCGGCAGGCAATACTCAGTGATCAGTGAAAGTCAGATTCGACTCCACGTGACCTTTACCCCCCCCACCCTATCAATACATCCTTCCTCCTGATTTCATGCTGTAGAACTTCCCATTGACCCAAGCACATAGCTTTCAAACTACCTCCTCATTCGGAGCTATGTGCTAATTTAGCTTCAAGATCAAGTCTGTTGATGAGCAGTTGGCTCCCTCTCTGGGCGGCCCCTGTGTAAAATACTGCTTGGGTGGAGTCTGTTGTAAATACCTTTTGTGACCGAAAAACGGAACTTAATGCCCTGTTCGTGTTCAGTGTCACCATAGAACTGTGCAATGGCTAAAAATAAAAAGGCTCAAGGCTTTGAGTGTCAGGCGAGAGAATATCCTACATAAGATGCTAGCTAACTATTAGGCTTAATCATTTATTTATTTTTTTGTCTTATTTTATTTTATTTTTAATTTTTTTATTTTTTTGCAGCTCTGTTTGGACTAGACCGTTGCCGTAGCGGGCTTGACATCAAGTTAACGGAGGCTGCTTGTGACGCTGACAAACACAGTGTTTGCATGTCACATTGTCAGGACAGTGTGGAACGGCCTACAATCTTTGCACACCCAGGAGAGACCCAAATGATTACTGTCACATCTGATTTCCAGCTTTTACAAGAGCACTGTTTGTGAGTTTGTGTGTGTGTGTGTGTGTGTTTGTATGTATACTGTATGCATTCAAAGTTTAGTTCCATGTGTGTGTGACACCCTGTGTGTACTGTATTTTTTTGTGTGTATGTGTTTATCGTGTGTACGTCAAGTCTACTTGGCAAAAGAGGCAGATATGCTTAGGATATTGTGTAAAGTCTTTTCTCTCGAAAGGAAAGAAGTCGAAAAAGGAGAAATATCCTGATTCTCGAGCCTGACTCTCTTCAAGTCTTCTAAATAGGAAGAGGCCTTTTTGCGTTTTTTTTTTCTTTGAAGAGTAGCATATACAGGTATATACATATATAGTAATAATATACACACTTGTCCCGTGTGCGTTGGCATATATGTTGTCGTCAGAGAGAGGAATGCCTGCTGAGTGGGAGCTGCCAGGTGTGTGACTCTTCCCAGGGTTAAGACCAAGCAGAGCAGTGCTTCAAACTCCAGCTAAAATCTACAAAAAAGTACAGCTCTACCTAATCGAATAGCCGTTTTTCTAGATATATACACACATATATAAAATATATGCATATAAATACATATATGGGTTTCAGGATTAATATCCATGTATCCATATATATAGATGAGTGTTATTGTACACGTCAGTATATATATGAATACATTTTTTTAGCTTGAATTTTTTCGCTATACATATATATCTATATGTACTGTAAATATAAAGGAGTTTGTATATTTCAAACCGTTTAGCGGTGGTTTCTTAACTACAAGGTTAGGATGTGCAGATATAAAAGGTAAGGCTGCGACAGCAACAACCCTCCCCATGCACCCCCACCTCCTGGTCAGGAGGAGGAACAAAAAAAAGAAAAATCAAGAAGAGAAAAAAATAAATACTTTTTCATTTTTGTAGCAGTAAGTTGTAAACTAGCGAAGTGAGTGACCCTCCACAGGATCATCTGAAATAGTTTTGCCAGTATTCAAAAGCATATCAGCAATATATATATATGTATGTTTTATACATATATTTATATAGAGTCTACTTATACATTTTTTTTTTCTTTAAATACAACTCTTTGAACTGATTGGCACAGCGAAAGAGATGCAGTGGTCCGACATATGTTACAGCTATGAGTCTTTTAGCAGTAAAAAGGCTTGGTCTTTTGGTCCCTAAACAACTAAGGAATGACGGGTAAGTCTCCCAGGGGGACTGTTGCTGTTGCTCTGGCAACCGTGGCCCCTGGAAACGGACAGGCACTCCAAGATAAAGATAGCCATCCCAAAAAAACGAAACAAAGTTTGTGTCCTGAATCGTCATCTCCTTCAAAATGTTCCCTCTTTCTCCAAAAAGTTTCTCATTTTTTGTCATTGTCTTCAAGTTCTTCTAAAATTGTTAAAAAGAGTTTTTTTTTTTCATTTTCTCCTCTCAAACCCCAAGAGTATGTCGTTTCCCCTTAAAAGTCTTTATCAGTTTTCTTGAAAGTTAATTTGTTTCTTCTTGCTCTTTTTGTTCTTCCTTTTTTCATTTCTTCAGTATTATATCTAGTTATTTTTTTCAACGTGGTACTTCCATGGTCCTATGAGATGGGTCTTCCCCAGGCAGATGGTGAGAGAGAGGGAAGGTCCTGGTGAGACCCAAAGCATCCTGGTTCTCGAGGGGTTGGTGAAAGGTCCGTGTGGCCCGGCTGTGGAGTCCACTCTGGGGGCTGGCTCTTCAACATCCGCAGTCAGCCCTCCGTCTCCACCTGAAGCTCAACTCCCCAGCAAAATCTGGTCCTTTTTTGTTAGTTTGTTTTTGTTTCTTTTGATGTCAACGACGTTTTTGTCATGTTGTCAACGTGTGGTCCAGCTCTACAAAAACCTGAAATTACAACCAGCAAATCAGTCAGCCCATCAGTCAAACATACCCAGGAGTCCTGGGATAGATTTAGGCACTTTGGTCTTTTTTTTTTTTAATTTAGCTAGTTTAAAATCTAACTCTTAAATGAGAAAGCAGTACCTTCATTCAATCAATTGGGCAGTTAGCCCCTCATTGCATCAATCACACATGGGAGTATATAGCTTTCTTAACCCCAAGAGCCTTGGGATAAACTCTGCCAATTTAACAATTAATTTTTGAAAAATGAAAAGCCATTTGTCTGCAATAACCAGTTAAGAGGGTTCAGCATTCAGAACATGTGTTCTCTTCACAGAAACCCCAATAATCCCTATGTGTACCCCTGCTCTGTTTTTTTTTGTGTGGTGTAGCCAAAGATCCTTCATTACTGACTCCGCTTTAACACTGTCTGGTGTAGCTTTCTTAAACCTTTCTTAACCCCCATCATTTTCATTTGTGAAAAATGTTAACATTTCTTACTCTTAGAGGAGCAAGTGCTACATTCATTCAACTATATCATATATAATAGGGAAAAAAATGAAAAGCTATTTGTCACAATAATCAATAATCCGTAGTGAAATTTCGCCTTTTAGAACATGTGTTCTTTTCTCAGAAACCCTAATAATCCCTACCTGCACTGCACCCCTGCTCTTTTTTTTTTTTGAGCGGTGGTATTGACATTTATTGAGTGTCATCATCAGTTGCAAAAACAGAAAAGGTGTCCCTTGGATGGCTCAGTGATGGTGCAACAGCGCGGTAACTTGGCCAAGTTAAGGGCATCAGCCAGGCGAAATAAATGGCTCGGCGCCGATCCTCCATCACGGAGATGGAGGACACGGAGCAGCGGGAGAGATATGAGACATACGCACGCCAGCGTGCAGATTCATGCTCCTCCACCTGCCCGTGTCTGGCTCACAGGGAAGACGCCATTCGCCGTGTTCTACTACCCCCCCCCCCCCCCCCCCCGCCCCCTCACCTTTGCTTTACCTTGTGCGATATCGCTAGAACTATTTGGATTGATTTAAGTGTTCCGTTCCTTCAAAGGAACTCACATAACAGTATGATGAACATCTAGATTCTATGTTCACAAAGTTGGCTGATGAAAAGCTAATATTGCATCTGTTTGACTTGATTTTGTGACCTCATTCTATATGGTTCTTAAGCGCTACTGAGATCTAATGGGACTAGGCAGCAAATTAATCTGACTTAGTGAAGTTAATTAAATAGGCAAATGAAAAGGTAAACTGCCTTGATGTGGTGCTATTCCACCAGCTACTCAAAGCCAGACACTGTCACTTCGGTTTCAGGCCAGTCTGAGAACAGCAGGTTGTAGGTGCCTGTCTTCTCTGCCTGCATGACTGAACTCATCAGAATATCGTAAACAGCTTTAATTGACAAAGACAAGAGACCCAAATCAGTAAAGAACTGAGCATAGGTCTAAATATGTATAAACTGATTAATGTAATAATGGCCATTGAAATCGCCTGGAGCGCTGAGTTTCAAGAACATGTCCTCAGTAGGTTAAAGCTAACCAGTAAACTAATCTACCTCACAATATTCTAATCCCAAAATGGTCTAACCCCTCCTAAGAAAAAAACCCTACTCATTTTCCAGGAATGATGAGTTTAGAGAGGTTACTCTGAGACACAAAAATAAACTAGTGGGCCCAAGAACTGAATTCCGAAACCCATGCTTAGCAGTGGACTCTGGGATCCAGAGGACCGAACTGGTGCTTTACCTGTTGTTCCCTGTGCACAGCGGTGGAATCCCACCCCCAGGGTGGAGGGGTGGTGAAAGGGGGGAGGGGGAGGGTTAATATGGGCGATTGGCGTCCTTCGGCCTCTTGAGCTGCACCTTCAGCCTCTTCATGCCAATCTGGAAGCCGTTCATGGACTGGATGGCAGCCTGGGCACTGCCCGGATTATCAAAACTCACAAAGCCTGTGTGAGGAATGAAGGGAATGGAGGTAGAGAGAGAAAGAGAGAGAGTGAGGAAGGGAGGGAGAGAGAGAAAGAAATGGAGACAGAGAAGGCAGGAGAGGTTAGCCAGGTAGAAGAATCAGGGGACCAACAAATGGTGGGTAAAGAGGAAATTGTGTAGAGGGTTAGTGAATGGAAAGAAGGGAAGAAGACAGTGAGAATGACAAAGTGAGAGAGTTGGATAGTCATGACACGAAAGGGAGGATGGGAAAGAGAGGGATGACGGAGAGAAAGAGAGAGAGAGAAGGGCAGCAGACACAAGTTACTTGGGATATCAAACCAAACACCAGTACACACATCCATTGAACAAAGCTATTGAACAAGCTGCAGTAGGCCTTGTGCAGTCAACAACAAGTGAGATATGCAACAGCAATGGCAGTACAATATCATACAACATCAGATTATTAACTCACAGCACAAATACTGAACATGCAAAACTACACCACCATTAACACAGCACACAGGGTCAACTAACAACACTTATAAACGTTACTGAACTGGGCCAATTTATCAAATAACACACATGTATTGTCTAAATCAGATTTACTAACAAGGCCCACCAATCTTTTAGCGAAATTGTATTGTGCATCTACAGTAAGTGGGAAAAAAGCATCAACTGGAAATAGCTTTGCATTACAGTACGTCTGGCAGATCTACAAATTTGTTAGTAAAAAAAAGCACTTTCCCTGCAAATAAAGTGAAGATTATGCATACAAAATAGGTCTAAGTACATCTGGAAATGTGGCATGTATGTATGGCATGTAACATGAGGTTAAGTTTTCTGAAATGTAGGGGGAAAAAAATACCCATCATCATCAGTAAAAATGATAAGCTAGCAGCAGAGGCTTTTGTCAGCGCTGTCTCGATTCTGTCATCTGATGCAAGAGGCATACAATCCAAGTTCATGGTCTGCCCTACTTTAGCACAACATCAAATAGCAAATGTGTACAGATATGCCATGTTCAATAACATAAACCCTAAATGTTATTGTAAAATAAATACAGTAAAATAAAAAAGTTTTTTTAAAAAACTTGTAATAACTTAGCATATATCTACTGCGGCATATGTACTGTAGACGTTAGCGGAGAGACTTTTATTAATATAGTATTTAACATAATGGGTTGTGAACTGTTGCGTATATATATACATTATACAACAGTGACTACCCACGTAGCATTGCATAGGCCTACAGCACAGCTGCAACTGAGGTTACGCAAACAAAGCAAATGAAAGGCACTCTGGACGTGCCGTCGACAAGAGGCCCATGGGAGTCCGTCCCTGTGCTGCTACTGCTACGCTCCGCTCTCAGACGCTATTTCCTGATTCGCTGCTTGCCGTCGTCTCGCCGCAGCCCCTGTGTGAAAACAGGGGGCTTGGACACAATTCCCTCACTTGCTGTGAAATTGCCTGGAATGAGACTTTTCTTTGGTGGCATCATATCTCATTTCATGCCTAATTAGGGTCCGTTAACGAAATCTGCGCGATGATTTCCTGCACCTGATCTCTTGGCTAATGGCTTTGTGCCGCTGCGGACGGCACGTCTAGAGGAGAAAAATACATGTTTGTTTTAAAGGGAGAGGCCTGAAAAGAAAGTGGATGAGCGGTGAAGAGGTGGAATGATCTGCACTGCCGGCACACTGTGAACTTTGCTTACATCACCAAGAAAGAGACAGAGAAAGAGAGAGATAGAGAGAGAGAGAGAGTGGAAAAAGGATAAAAAATCTTCTGATACCGCGTCTGTTCCTGTCACTACTAATACAGGCCTATTGTAATTCAGTGTAATAACTGTGAATATTGATATGCTTTTTGTACGTCCCCTGGTTCATCCATACTTCATTGAGGATCCTTGCTGGGTGCTTTTAAGGGGATGGCTGCCTCAAATATCAAATCGTCGTGACATTGGTGTCAAAGCTGTGCAGTAGCTTAGCATTAAAGAGGTACGGCAAAGGCAAGATTTGCAGCCTGCCACACAAATATGTAAATGCATTCATAAGACCCAGTATCTTTTTTTTTTCTCCAAATGTGCGCACACATTTAGGCCAATCAAACTGTGAATCCTGACATCTTTATCGGTGCCAACCGTAGTGACTAGTGGGCATGGGAATGACACTGAAATGCCCTCCTGTGCACCAGCTAACTGCACGGTACAAGGCTGCTGATGGAGCCTGATGCTGTGGAGACTATAATCACAAATCTGTCACTCAGAGGGACGCAGGCTGCCTGTCACTCATGTCTGTGATCTGCCCTGTCTTCACACTCTTTAGCTTGGCCCCCACAGCAATGCCTGCTTCAAAACGGTTCCCTCAAGACAAATGGTCTTTCTATAGAAAAGAGTTCATGTAGAACCTTTTTTTCAAGGGGCTGTGATGGTACGGTCCCCTTCTGGCCATTAGAGCTCTATAAAGGTTCCCTTCTGTAAAGGTCAGAGGGTTCTTAATTAAATGTGCAATACAAAGATAGGCCTCATTAAAGGGTTCACATCAGAACTCTAACTGTTTCTATGGTGGGGCCGAGCAAAGAGTCTGCTTAAAATAGCCCCTGTCGGTCCCTGAGTTGATAAAACAAATGTCCACCCTTGTCCGAACGGGCTGGCGCGAGACAAGAACAGACGAGGAGGTGAGTCGCACATCACGAGGAGGCCTGGCTGTGGTGAGGAAATGAGGTCAGTGGAGTCGTTAGTGAGAGAGCAGTGATGGGTCAAGGAAGTCAGGAAGGAAGCTGGGTTACAGTTCTTTGTTTGTTTGTTTTAAGTGGCTTAGCGTTTTTACCCACCAAAGCATTTACTTTGGTTTGTCGCGCGATCCACAAACACTTTGGAGGAGATGACATTACCGAAAGGCAGGAACATCTGCATGAGCTCCCCATCCCCAAACTCCTGAGGGAGGTGATAGATGAACAGGTTGCAGCCTTCTGGCCCTGCGGGGAAGAGAGGAGAGGATGGGGGGATGGGGGGATGGGAGGGAGGGAGAGAGAGAGAGAAAACACAAGAAAAAAAAGACAGAGAGACAGACAGACAGAGAGAGATAAGAAAGAGGGGGAAAGCTTTTAGAGTGGAGACTTTTTTTTTTACTAACACTGTACATTTGTGTGTACTGACAATCTTAAGCCAAATCTAAACCCCCAAGTATTACTAAAATAAATAAAGTCAAGAAAACAAAGGACTTCATTTACAGAAAGTACCTCCAAAAAGGGCCCAAGGTGCCCATACAGCAACATTTCTGGATGCAACTGATAGCAGCGCTCCCGGATACACACACACAGAGACATCTAATGAAATACAGTACTGACCAGCCGTAATGCATAGCCTCTATTGACTGTATGATGAACCGAGTGAAACTTCAATTGTGTTTCCCCCTCATTGCTTTAGTAGTTTGTAAACATCCCTCATGGTGCTGCTAGGCTTGTCTCCGCGCGCTGCCCTGCTGGCTAAAGGCATTAGCCCCATTTAAGCAGAGTGGCCACTGGAGGGAGTCAATGGGGAGGCTGTGCGACGCCACGCTAAGTGCTGACGACTGCTGAAGAAGCCCCTCAGAGGAAGCTTCTGCTAAAGCGCCCGTCCGCCTGACATGAGGTATTAAGACGACTGGGCAACACATTCAATTATGAACTCCCTGTTCATAATGCATTTAATATAAGCCTCTTAATAATACATTTAATGTTCCGACCCGCCTCGCAATACATTTCATGCATTAGGCGGTGGCGGACTGCGAAGAGGAAACTCAAACTGACTTTAATGACTGGCCTGAGAAAGGGAGGAAAAAAGTTTTGAAAGAGTACAGTTCCTACAGAGAACAAACAGTGATAAATTATTCTTTGGATTATGTTATCCGCACGAGTACCATTGGGAGCCAGGGAAATTAAATTGCAAGTAAGGGTAAACACTGTAATGCAAATAACTAAGCGTAAATATAATAATGTTCATTAAGAAATACCATAGTCATTGTTCAGCGATATATTCTCTCCTGTTACATAAGCACAATTTGACAGAAATGAGTATGATATAAAATTAATCTAAAGCCATAAATCATAACAACGAGGAAAATGAATAAATTACCTTTTGGAGGGTTAGAGGGTATATTCAATATGTAATATGAGTTTAAATCAAAGTGTCTCTTTGTGTTAGTGAGCATGTTTGCTTTTGATTGTGTCTGTGTGAGAGAGAGAGCGGAGTCTCAAGGAAGAAGATGAGTAAAAATGGAACCCAGAATGGGTCTTATTTTAAGTACAGTACTTGAGCATTAACGTGTCCCCGGGTTCTTTTAACGCTCTTAAGAAGAATGAATGTCTAGTGGACCAAAATGCATACAAAGCAGACTCCCTCGCAGTGTCCCTGAGATCCTCGAAATAAATCTGAGCAAACAAAAGTCTGTCAGAAATCTAGCCGTTTTCTTTAAATTAGCAAGGCCAGCTGTAGCGTCACATTAACTCCAAATGATTGCCCTCAGACGTACTTTACTTTAAGTAGCAGCAGAGGCTATATGCTTGGAATGAAGTAACCAAATTGTACTATATACTGTACCTCTGACACAAGCAGATGCGGCTGTGCTTTCCACTTAGAGTGGGTTATATATTATAATATATATAGTCCTGAGAGAAATACACTGCATTAAAAACCTTAACATTGATTAGGAAACTCATTAATTATCGACACTGAGCCTAAGGTCATTTAAAAATAAACCGCAGCCCTTGGATACGTGAGAGCATTACCCATCTAATTTTCATGCCCTGAAAGAGTGGACATGTGTGAAACTGACAACCTTGCACGGCTGTACACATGTCTAGAGACCTCACATACATCTCCTATATTGTTCTTTGTTCAATATTTACACTGAAGTTCCATAATGTATGTATGACACGCTGCTGGCCATGCTTTGTGAGCTCAAACAAAAGGTTGGTCATGCTGCCATGCATAAGTTATGTACTCCTAGTATAGAATGCAGCTACTTGTGGGAGTTTGTACTGTATGTGCTGTGGTGTAAGCCAATGTGTTACAAAGTGATGACTGTTTGCAATATGCTTCTGTATAAAATGACTGTGGTGTGTGTCTGTGTGTGTGTGTGTGTGTGTGTGTGTGTGTGTGTGTGTGTGTGTGTGTGTGTGTGTCTCTCACCTTCTCTCTGCTGTTGTGGGATTAGGGGAGGAGGCTGGGGAAAGGCCTGGCTGATCTGACCGTATGCTGGGTAGGCTGCTGAGACAAACACGCACAGAGGTCAGGTAACACACACACACACACACACACACACACACACACACACACACACACACACAGCAGATATATATGGTAACAAATGTTTCAGTCACACTCTAATACTAAAATAACTATAACCCAGGTATAAATCTTCAATAAAATAAATCAAACAAGCACTGCATTTGAATTTAATCTGTTGAATTTCAACAGGAAAGAATGTGCCTGACTTGTTCTACTCTACACCATCCATATTACCAGAGGGAGATTCTCAGAGACCAAACATTGCTTTCCTTCTGCATATAAACCGAGACGGTGTCCATGGTGAGCAGCCCTGCTCAGTCTACACAATAAGGGACAGATTTACTGACTGATGTTGTGTTTGCAGAACCTTTTACTCGAGGAAAAAAAAATCAATAGCATGGGCTGTAATTGCTCATGCTATTCATTTTGGATCAATACGTGGCCATCGTGTAGGATGCTCCAGAAAATACAGATTTAATCGCAATAGGCAACGCTAGCGCATTGTCAGTGCTTTTCGCCTCGCTACAGTAATCGTTTAGACGTAACATCACTATGGCAACTATTAACGCTCATGTAAAATGAAATATTTCACGCAAAATGGCCCAAATTGTAAAATGATTTTGTCTCTACTGTGGGGTGTACGTGTCTACAGATTTTTCAATGTTTGTGCGTGCGTGTGTGCTTGTATGTGTGCTTGTGTGTGTGTGTGTGTGTGTGTGTGTGTGTGTGTGTGTGTGTGTGTGTGTGTGTGTGTGTGTGTGTTTGTGTTTGTCTGAGAGAAAATGAGAAAGAGAGAGTGTGTTTGATATGTAAGCGTGGCCGTTGTGAGGTGCTCAGTTTAGCGTGGCTGCTGTGGCGTGTGAGTGAGCTGCCCTCAGACCCCCGCACTGAGACCTGCGCTGAGACCTGCCGCTGATCACACACAGTGGCGCCCCTCGGCCTGACAACCACACGGCAACACTCTCTTCTACACACTGCACCATTCTCTCTCTCTCTGTCTGTCTGTGTTTCTCTCTAGCTCTGTCTGTCTGTCTGTCTGTCTCTCTCTCTCTCTGACCCTCTATTTCTCTTCCTCTCTCAGTATGTCTCTCTCTCTGTCGGTCTGTGTCTCTCTCTCTCTGCCTCTTTCTATCCCTCTTTTTCTCTTCCTCTCAGTATGTCTGTATGTCTCTCTCTCTTTCTCTCTCTCTGTGCCTCTGTCTCTCTCTCTGTGTGTGTGTGCATGACTTCCTTTTTCTGACTTTCTCTCTGAGTTTCTCTCCCTCCATGCATCAGTCTCTCTTTCATCAACTTTTTCTCTGACTTCATCTCTCTCTCTTGCTCTCCATTGCTTTTTAAATTCTCTCTGCATTTCCGTGATGGTGCCTCTCTCTCTCTCTCTCTCTCTGTCTCCCTCTCTTTCAACCATTCTCCGTCTCTCTTGACTCTCTCTAAACGCTAAATCATTCATTCTTTTCCTTTCAATCTGTCTCATAAAACCGACAAGACACACACACACACACACACACACACACACACACACACACACACAGTGAGGAACAGACCTGCATACTGCTGAACTCCGGCATAAGCCTGCTGAAGGGGATCAGCTGCAGTTGGACTCTGAGCTGCAGAGAGAAAGAGAAAGAGAGAGAGGTGGAGTGGGAAAAGAGAGAAAGAGTGAAGAGAGAGAGAGAAGGAGATAGTGACCAGGAAGAGAGAGTGAGAGTGACAGGAATAGATAGAGGGAGAGAGAAAGGTGGAAGAGAAAAAGATGAGGAAGAAGACAAACAGGCGAGAACACAGGGTGTGTTTGCTTTGACATCACGGACCAGCTACAACCTAATATCTGACTCTCCCTCCACCTCACACTCTCTGCTCCCTCTCTCCGCCTCTCCCTCCCTCCACCCCCACTTTACCTTCTCCCTCTTTCTCTCTTTTCATCCATCCTCCCTCGCTCCAGCTTCCCCAAACAATTAAGACCTCTGGCACAGCTGAGCTCTTCTTGCCAAAAGTTGCCTTAGTGCGGCTACAAACTTCCAGAGGTACTGAGTGAGTGCAGCGCAGAACAATATAGCACTGGCCCCCACTCATGGCCCATCAATCACTACTCAGCCTACACACACACACACACACACACACACACACACACACTCACATACACACACACACACACACACACACACACACACGCACGCACAGAGAGATAGAGTATGCCTTACAAAGACATAAGTCTTAGTTTCAGGCTCATTTAAGAGGCTTGTAACCCCCCCACCCCCACCCCACACGCACACTCACACACACATACACATACACATACCCATACACACACACACACGCACTCAACTGCACACCTTACTGAGACATCAGCCACTGTGCCAGACTTTCAGGCTCATTTAAGAGGCTTGTAACTTGATTCATTTTGCATTCACTCGCATTCATTTTTTATAAGGATTTAAGTATCTGGAAATTGGCACATCTGTTGGAGAAACTTTTTGACAACTATTTGCAAACCCTTTCACAGACTCTGGTACAACACACACACACACACACACACACACACACACACACACACACACACACACACACACACACACACACACACACATCACATCAACACCACTATGCAGCATTTTCAGAGAAGTTAAAGTAAGATAAACAGTTTCATCTTCAAACATGAAATGGGACATGGGACCTCTGCCAACTGGATTGCCCTGCTGTATCATTTAAGCTGCGTGCATCTAAGCTGGTAAGATCACAACAACTTCTCTACTTAGACCACAGACAGAGACCATCAAGAGCGCTCAAAAATAGATGGATTGATTATTTATGCCGTCTTGACTGTAACACTGTTGGAATGTTTTGATTTTGGTTCACCTTCCTAGAACTTAACTCCCGATCTACGCTAGAAAGCTTAACAGCATGCACATAAGGAAAGACCATGTTTAACAACAAAGTGTTACACAGACACACACACACACACACACACACACACACACACACACACACACACACAAACACAAACGTACACTTAGAAGTTTTACTCCATTTGGCAATATGCATGCACTTACTGAGACACACACACAAACACACACAACGACACATACAGGTGTCTCACTGATACAGAATTACAACACTGAAGGTCGCACTAACAGCCAGACAAGGGGAAGTAAAGGGGTGTTGGGTGAGGGTGAGGGTGGGGTTGGGTGTGTATTGGACATCAGGCACAGAATAGAGGGAAAGGGGGTGGGGGGGCTGGGGGTTTAAGGGGGTGGGGGGTTGGGGGGTGTCTGATACCTTCAGAGAGGGGGGACAGGAAACAGCTGCCCTGCACCCCAAAACAGCTGCGGGGAGCCTTCTCCGAGTCCTCCCTAAACACCACCTCCTGCAAGACTGGGAGACAATCAGAAGAACACTCAGACACTCAGAGCTGGACTCTGCCTGTCAGGTGGCACAACAACAGGCACTGGCCGGCCGGCCGGCTTGGCTTGGCTTGGCTGGACGCTCTGAGGCGCGCGAGCGCGGGCGCGGGTGCGGAGGGCACAGCGTTGGCATACAGATGGGCCGGCCGCAGGGTTGCCCCGGAACACAAAGCCTTCCTCCTGCTTCGCTACGCTCAAGCACACAGTGCTCACACAGACATCTTCAAAGGGCCTCGGCTATGTTCAAGGTTTCTGTGTCAAGTCCGAAGAGATCGCTCGCTCGCTCGCTCAAAAAAAACACACACTTCCACATACGCACACATTCACACAACACACACACACACACACACACACACACACACACACACACACAATAGAGTGCTGCTTTGTTGTGTAACCTTGATCATAGTGCAGTGGAGTGTAATTCTGCGAGCATGATTAATACGATTTGTGACTGTGTGTGTGTGTGTGTGTGTGTTTCCTGAATAAGCTTGTGTGACTAAAATGATGTGAGCAGTGCAATTTAACAAGTAAGGCGTGTGTGAGTACTGTTGTTAAATGAGGCAGGCTATTATTACTGAATAAGCTGAGCACATGTGTGGATGTCAGTGCGCATTGTTTCAGGGTAAATGTACGTAGGTTTGTGCAACATGTGTCACATTGTAGCATCCTTAAAATTCATTATTTCGCTCCATTGCTTACCTGAGGAGTTAAAATGACTGATCACAGCACTGTATGTGTGTGTGTGTGTGTGTGTGTGTGTGTGTGTGTGTGTGTGTGTGTGTGTGTGTGTGTGTGAGTGTGTGTGTGTGTGTGTGTGTGTGAAAGCGAGCGTGATTCAGCACTTACCCGGGTAGGGGTGTATGCCGTTGGTGAAGACGGCCTCGGCAGGGGGCTGGCCGTTGGCCTGCGGCGGGGGGAGGCCGGTGAAGCCGTTCACGCTGATGGGGGAGGAGATGCTGGTCACCGTGGGAGCTGTGATACCTGGAGGAGTACTGCCACCTGAGGAGGAAGAGGAGGAGGAAGAGGAGGAAGAGGAGGAAGATGATGAGGAGGAGGAGGTGCAACAGGTGAGCAACAGTATGTGCTTTTTGGAAAAAAAAGGATTTTCCCATATCAGTATATACTGTATTTTTGATAATGACTAAGATACACACACACTCTCTATCTCTCTATGTGTGTGTGTGTGTGTGTGTGTGTGTGTGTGTGTGTGTGTTACCTGACGTGGGGGTCATAGGGGCTCCCGGCAGGCCATTGATGGTGGCCATGTGCTGCATCTGAGCGGCAGCGAACGCAGCCATGGGGCTCAGGTAGCCGCCCTGCCCTACCGACGCCATCAGAGCAGCCTGCTGCTGCACCTGACAGAGGGACACAGAGATAGAGAGAGAGAGAGAGAGGGAGGGAGGGAGAGAGAGAGGGAGGGAGGAAGAGGGTTAGACGGATACATATAAAAATTACTCATCTCTGAGTTCTTTGTCAATTGAATTCATAGTATCTGTCAGTTAGAAACATTCTGAGGAACGAGAACGAAAACAAAAACTGCACTACATTCATTTGGGCTGACAAGAGAGGGAAACGCACACACACACACACACACACACACACACAGAGAGAGAGAGAGACAAGAGCAAACGGGGCCAGCGTGCGTTCCCATTCTCAGCACTGCACTTTTAGACTTGACGCGTTTGACACTTTTCATAAAATAATCATAAAGCGCCTCCTCAGCCGGACGGCGTTGAGTGAGCGGGGGCCAGTAAAGTGTCTGTGGTGAAGCGGCGCGGCGCGGCGCCGAGCCTTTATAGGACTGCTTTGTGGCTGATGTTTGGAGCTCCGCGCCGTTAACGGAGAGCCCACGCTGCCGAGCGGCCGGCCGTTGACCGGGCGGCACGATGTTGACAGGACAGTCTGGCGTTCCCCCCCGCGGGGGATAGACGAAAGCGAGGAAGAACACCACTCCGTGCTTCCCCCCCTTGAGGGAGTTTCATATCATAGCCTGCTCGTGCGACTGTGATATTCTATACGGCACTGCCGCAGATGGTGGCGGGACATACGCAGGGGCTTCATAAAACATTTACAACATATAGACGCCATCGAGTGCAATAGCACATGTGCCTGGTGTGACGCGCAATTAAGCCCCGTAACAGACGCATTAGTTCATCAGTGCAGAAGAGTGCGGGTCGGGAGAGGGTGTAGCTGGTTGCATAAGGCTTTTTTTTCTGTCCTTGGGGCTGCTGCACTGTAGCACACTGTTGATGAGGTTGTCCTTATAAATGACTGCAGAGGGAGGGAGAGGCGAGAAGAGAGAGAGGACAAGAGAAGGAGGGAGTGAGGGAGGGAGGGAGGGAGAGAGAGAGGGAGGGAGAGAGGTGTGGGGAGAGAGCGAGAGAGGTCTTGCCTGTGCGTAGGCTCCGTAGGCGCCGAACTGCAGGGCCATGGGGTTAAAGATGCCCATCTGACCGGCCATCTGCTGCATGCGCCGGATGGTGCGCTCCTTATCAGTGTCGGCAAACTTCACCACCAGACTGGAGGAGGCACCCTGATACACACACACACACACACACACACACACACACACGTGCGCCCACACACACAAAGCCACACATACACACACACACACACACACACGCTCACGCACACACATATCCACACGCACAAACGCCCACACACACACACACATGCACAAACACACACACACAGAAAACAATACATCCATTAGGCAAGTTACAAGATCCATATATAGACAAAAACAGAATAATAATCTTTGATATGTCACTGTCATGTACTATGTGTGAATGTGTAAAGTGTGTATGCTGCCATATAAAGAAGTCCACATACACTTACAGGCATGGTCTGGCTCCCGTGTAGAGCAGCAATCGCCGCCTGAGCCTCAGCATGAGACGAATACTTCACAAATGCACAACCTAGGAGAGAGAGAGAAAGAGAGAGAAGGAGGAAGGAGTGAAAAGAAAATATAAAAGAGAGGGCACAAGATATTGAGAGAGTTTTATGAAAACCTTCTGAATGAATCCTACTTTTTTCTACCGTCAATTCTTCACACAGCCTGTCTTCCTATAGTCAACATCATTTCCAAAATGCTAACAGCTCACTCATAGCCACACAACAAGCCTCTTGATTTCCACCACGGAACCACACAAAGCCTCACCTTTGCTGTTTCCATCAGGGCCCCTAAGAATGGTGCACTCCTCGATGCTGCCGAAGGACTCAAAGAGGCGTCGCACGTCATCCTCACACTGCTGCTTGTTCAGCATCCCCACAAACAGTTTTCTGTCTTCTGAAAGCACACACACACAGCTCAGGACTTCAGCATTTCCTCTGACTGCACTATAGTCTAGATCTGTACATCACGCTTAGAGGGAGGAACGCTGATAGCGTAGGCGTTTGTTTGGGTTCTTGTGATACGATGTGTGTTAGGATTATTGGGTAGTGAGAGGAAAACACACACACACACACACACACACACACACACACACACACACACACACACACACAATGACATCTCTTTGTGATGGGCTGATGGATGATACAATTCTAAGCCTTGCACACAGAAAATGGAAGGAAGTAATGAACCTTGAGATGATCACAAAATGGTTCAAATCAGGAGCTCATGCAACAACACATGCAATTGGTAGCTATAGGTGCATCATAAAGATTCTACACGAGTGCTTGAAGACAGGTATGCAGTTAACACATAAACACTGTCTGCAAAAATTACAACAATTTTTCCTGGAGACGTTTACTTTTCCAAGGACTGACTGTGAAGTTGAGGAATCCAGATTTAATTCAAATTTTGATGCTAACCTAGCCTGATACTTACTGTACTTTAAACTCTCCGTTAACCGAACATCTATTTCAGATGCTGTGTAAATGTTTATGACAGTTCTTGCGAGTAGCTGTCAAATGTTACTTAAACACTGACAGAGGTACTTCAATATAATTACATCTGTATAAAAATGAATGTGAGTGAATGAAAAATGAATTAAGTTACAAGCCTCTTTAATGCGCCTAGAAGCCTGGCACAGTGGTTGATGTCTCTGAAGGTGTGCACTTAAGTGTGTGTGTGTGTGTGTGTGAGAGAGAGAGAAAGAGCAAGAGAGAGAAAGAATGAGAGAGAGAAGATGTATGTGTGTGTGTGTGTGTGTGTGAGAGAGAGAGTGTGTGTGTAAGTGTAACTCCAAATGTGTGCCCCTGATTAGAGACATTGCCTTACGGCCATCGGAGTGCCTTTTAGCTCGTTAGCTCTTTGTGTGCCAATGACGGCTCTAAGATTGAGACATTGTTATTTTTGCCCATCGAGATGCAGGGAACAAAAGGTGCATTGTGTCTGGCCTTTATTAAAGCATTATAGCTGAGTCAACGCCAAGACACTTCAATAACAACAGCTGGGAGACCGAAACACACTGAGTGTACAGGACCTGTATGTGTGTGTGTGTGTGTGTGTGTGTGTGTGTGTGTGTGTGTGTGTGTGTGTGTCTTTCAGTATGCAAAATAGAGTGGAATAGAATACTAAATAGAATTAGCAGAGGGAAGTGAAAGCAATTCATCAGTATACAAGTCAACATTTAGAGAGAGAGAGAGAGTGTGTGTGTGTGTGTGTTAGGGATGGCGAAAACTACTAATTTTCTTGACCGACCACCGAGCCTCATTAGCCGGTTGAAAGCGGTTAACCGATTCGTTTAAAATATTCTACGCTATTTAAAATAACAGCCACGCAGTTTTGCAACTCTGTCGCATCTCTCTGTCCCCCGCTCACACACACAGCCCCGGCGGCGGCGCCGCACTTTCACTCACGTCACTGTTTTTAAAATCCCCTAGAGCGAGAAACATGAGTCCCGCAAACCAAGGAGCTTGTAAATAAGTGGAGGACAAATGGCTCCTTCGTTTCGAAATGGTTTGGGTACAAGGTGATCGCGTTGCAAATAAAGGCGTTTGTCTAGCGTTAGAAGCTCATTTGAAACTGAAATTGCCGCGGCTCACTTAAGAAAATGACAGCTCCGAGGAGACGCCGCTATAGTTTGAGGAAGTAGGCCTACTAACAATAATAAAGAAAGATGATCATCATTACCTTATCTGTTACCATTGCTGACCCTTCCTGACCCTTCCTGAAATGTAGATGTCCAAATCTAAGCCCATCTTATGCGGAAAGTTGCTGCAACACGATAAAAAACAATGGATAAAACGGGCACCTCCAGATTGCAAAAGACGCACCGGCCAAGGCATGCGTGCGAATGTTTTTATTGGTTTATTAAGTAGCCTACAAGCAGGCGAGTTATTACAAATTGAGTGTGAGGGATAATTTGTTAACTTCACGCAAAAAAGACCTTGGAATGAGATGGCTAGCTGTAGTGGCGTTTAGTCCACTGTCTACAATAATAGCCTAATTTAGAGATCGTTTTTTTTTTTTTTTAACCGATAGCGACAACTTTGATCGGCTAACGTGGATACGGTCAACCATCGGTCAAACAGTCACCGGTTAACATCCCTAGTGTGTGTGTGTGTAATAAGGAATGATGGCCGTCATAAAAGGAAGTCTGTATATTACTTCAGTCAGTCCTGAAAAAATAAAAATGTCTGTTCTTCTTACTGGCATTTGAAAATAGAAGGGGCTCAAATGTGGACTGAGGTAATCGTGGATAGTGAGCATGTGTGTGTGTGTGTGTGTGTGTGTGTGTGTGTGTGTGCGTGTGTGTGCGCGTGTGTGTGTGTGTGCATGCGTGTGTGCTTGTGTGTGTGTGTGTGTGTACAGTATGTGTGTGCTTGTAGGAGAGCATTAGTGGACAGCAGGAACCAGTGTATCTGGTGTGTGTGTGAGTGTGTATACATGTGTGTGAGTGTGTATCTGGTGTGTGTGTGAGTGTGTATACATGTGTGTGAGTGTGTGTTCAGGGGTCTCTCCTGCTGCTATCCGACAGGGTGTCCTTGCCAAGTCGACAAGACTAATCTCCTCTTTGGCCTCGCATAAGGGGAGCGTTTACAACCGCACACACACACACGCACGCACACACACACACACACACACACACACAAAATCACACATGTGCACATATACAAACACACACATACAGCAGTGTAAACATACCTGCACAAACATACAAATGGCAACATGGGCCTACAATATATTCACACAGGCAGACAGATGCTAGCATACAGTCATTCGCACAGCTCATGTTTTTTTATGTTTTATGTGAATGAGGTATATGAGGTATATGGACCCTGTTCCTGTCTTTCATAGCCTGGACACAGCTAGATTTTCTAGTTCAAAGACCACGAGTGAGAAATATTTTTTGTATATTTTTTGTATATTTTTTATGGCTGCATGACTCTATGTGCATGTAAATGTCCATTAGTTGTGTGTGTGTGTATGTGTGTGTGTGTGTGTATGTGTGTGTGTAAGCTGTGTGCTTTAGACAGCTGTGTGTCTTCTCCCTGATTGCTGTGAGATTGGAGGCCACTCTGCTTTGCCTTGACAGCCTAACAACTCCTCTCCTGGGGGACACAAGTGTCTGTGTGTGTGTGTGTATGTGTGTGTCTATGTGTGTGTGTGTGTGTGTGTGTGTGTGTGTGTGTGTGTGTGTTTCTGTAAGGACATCTCTTTTTCTTCATCTCACTGAGATTGCAATGCCCTCTCTTTCACCATCGCTCCCTCTCTCTTCTCTCACTCCATATTTGTCCTTCTTTTCACTCCTACGCTCTCTCTCTCTCTCTCTCTCTCTCCCTTTCTCCCATTCAGCCCCAAACCTAATGCCCAGTCTGACACCATGAAAAGGATGCATGTGTTTGGTCAAAAAGGATGATCTCAGAAACAGTGAATGCATCCAGGCTAATTTCCACAAACTCCAAGGTCACAACGTGAATTACAGTGACTTATACTGTTGCTAGTACGTTTTCATTTCAGGAATGAAAACCGATATCAAAATAAATGCCCTCAAATGGTCTATTGACGGACATAGCAATGAATTTCTTGCATGTTTGCCATTGCAATCAGATCTCAGGTACCTGGACATCTAGCAAGGCAGTATAAACGGTAACGGTTATGCTGATGACTTGATCCTGTCCTCATACTGCATTAGTCTGGTTTTCCACACAGACACACAGGCAACAGAAGCCAACGGAGATACCGTCAATCCCTTAGGTGGAACTTCATCATGTCTCTACGTGATAAAACATACTGGCCAAAGCTGCCCTTCTGAGATAACGTCAACCATATCCAGAAACGATGACCTGCAAAACAGCCGTTGAAATAGTGCATTCTGGGATTTGCGGTCTGATTGGGTCTCGCCAACAGGCACTGTGCGCCCTTATCTGCAGGAACTGCTGCATCATCTCGTATCATTCTGCCTGTCAGTCCTAAAGCTGACTGATAGAAGAGACTGCACGGGTTACAGGGGTGCTGCCGCTCCACAGCTATGTGTAGGCAATTGATCTGTCAGACACGGAGCGAGGGAGAAGGCTTTAATTAGAGAGAGAGAGAGAGAGAGAGAGAGAGAGAGAGAGAGAGAGAGGGGTGGGTGGGTGGATGAGAGAAAGAGGAGGGGGAGAGGAGATGGGCACATCTCAGCTCTCACTGTGAGTCTCTTTCCCTCTGCGGTTCCATCAATCCCCGTTAGGGAATGCCAAAGCTACCGGGAGGAAAAAGGACAAAGTAATTCTCCCAACAACTTTCCTGTCCTCTCATCGCCTCTCCTCTCTTCTCCTCTTTTCTCGCTACCCCCTCCCCCTCTTCTGCTCTCCCTCGTCCTCTCCTCACCTCACTGCACCTCTGCTTTCTTCTTCTCTCTTCTCACCCCCCACTTTCTGTCCTCTTTTCAGATTTCTGCCATTTGGCCTTTCCTCTTTTGTTTTCCTCTCCTCTTTTTCTCATCTCTCCTTCTTGTGCCTCATCTCTTCACTCATCCCTTCTGCTTACTCCTTTTTTTCTCATCTTTCTTGTGCATTTTTCTCCCTTTGTTTCCTCTCCTCTGTCATTTCCTCTCTTCCTTTGTTCCTCTCTTCCTTCATTTCCTCAACACCACTCCTTTTTTTGAGACATGTGCAAGATTATGTTTTAAGAGTCTGAACACACGCACACACACCCACACCCACACACACACACACACAGACAGACACATACATACGCAGACTCAGACACACACACACACACACACACACACACACACACACACGCACGTACGCACACACACACACAGAGTCAGGGAGAGGCCAGGGTTTATGTAATGCTGCCGAGGCATAGCCGTGTCTCCACTGGGCTCTGCTGTCAAGCACCATCACGAGGCGGCGTTAAATATGACACACAGGTCTGCGAGGCGCTGACAAACACACACACAAGGGTAATGGTGACGGAGATGCAGAGTGACAGCGTGTGTGTGTGTGTGAGTGTGTGTGTGCATGTGTGTGGGTGTGACGTTAAGGCTAGTTTAAATTGAGATTGTACTCAACATGTGGCCCATGTGATTTCTGGCCATGTGTGTGTGACTGGCCGTTAGCATGCACTTCTGCTTCTGTGTGTGTGCATGTAGGTAAACACATGTCTAAATGAATTTGTGTATGAATTCGTCTCTCTCTGTGTGTGTCTGTGTGTGTGTGTGTGTGTGTGTGTGTGTGTGTGTGAAAGTACCTCCTCTGCTCTCGCTGTCTGCTGGCTTCACTTGGATTGGCCTGTTCATCTGTAGGAGAGAGAGAGAGAGAGAGAGAGGGAGAGAGAGAAAGGGAGGGAAGAGAGAAAAGATAACGGTTAGCATTTCCTGGGCATTAGAATACATGCAGGTTTTGCTGTTTGACGGAGGATGAGTGGACCTCTCTGAAGAGGCATGGCTATTGGTCAGTAAATATTCAGCTCCCCGTAATCATTTTACTGATCATCTGCATGTATGATTGCTTCCATCAGTGTGTAAAATTGAAAATGCAGTAATAGATTGAAAACGAAAGTGTGTGGGTGTAAGCTTGTGTGTCTCTCTGTGTGTGTGTGTGTGTGTGTGTGTATATGCGTTTGTGTCTGTGTCTGTGTCTGTGTGTGTGTGACGAATAGGCATTTATACAGGAGATTAGATTGTGTGTGTGTCAGAGTCCGTGTATGTGTGTGACTGTGTACATGAATATGTGTCTGTGTGTGCGTGTGTGTGTGTGTGTGTGTGTGAGAGAGTGTGTGTGTGAGCGCTCAGGTAATCTGCAATCTCAGTCCGGCGCCCCGTGAAACCTTCACGCCTTATCAAAGCGCTGTGGCGCGCCGTGCCGGGCGGCTGTCAGTGTGGGCAGGTGTCGAGCCCCACGCCGGCTCAATAATACATGCAAGCAGCCCAGCGGCCGGCGCCAATCAATGTTTAATAACGCCACTCGCCACTCTGCCAACCCACAGCGCCCAGAGAGAGAGCGAGGGGGAGAGAGAGAGAGAGAGAGAGAGAGAGGGAGGGAGGGAGAGGGAGCAGAGACAAAGAGAAGAGCGGGAAGGAGGGAGGGAGGGAGGGAGGAAGGAAGAGACAGAGTGAGAGAAAGACAGAGTAGAAGATGAGGAGATGAAAGAAAATGAGTTAAAGTAAGAGTATAAGGGTACGAGAGAACTAGAGAGGTGAGATGCATCTGGTGTTGGAAGACTGAAGAGTGTGTGTGCAGATTTAGGTGGTGTGTGTGTGTGTGTGTAGATTTACAGGTGGTGTGAGTGTGTGTGTGTGTGTAGATTTAAGTGATGTGTGTGGGTGTGTGTGAGTAGATTTAGGTGATGCGTGTGTGCGCGTGTAGATTTAGGTGTGTGTGAAAGAGGGACTCTTTGTGCAGCCAGTACATTGAGAATACAGAGACTGTGACTGCAGCTTTGGAATGGTATGGATGTGTGCATTCATGTGAATGTTTTTAGGTTTGACTAGATTGTGTGTATTTGTCTTTGGGTGTGTGTCTCTGAGTGTGTGTTTGTGTGTGTGTGTGTGTGTGTGTGTGTGTGTGTGTGTTCATGCAGGGAGGGAGGTGTTATCCTTCAAGCTTTCAGACAGGCCTGTCACAGGAGCTTTTATTAGACGTAGTCGTGACTCACTCCTGACAGGGTCTCTGTCTGCACTAACCTCTCAGCCCTGCTACCTGAACACCTGGGCCCGGTGTGAGTGTGTGTGTGTGTGTGTGTGTGTGTGTGTGCACTTGAGAAAGAGACAGTGAAGGAGACAAACTGTGAGAAGTCTGTGTGTGTGTGTGTGTGTGTGTGTGTGTGTGTGTGTGTGTGTGAAAATGTGTGTGGCTTAGAGACACAAAGATAGATTTTTATGGTGTGCTTCAGATACGTACGGCATGTAATTGTATGTCTGTGTCTCTATGGGGCGAATCTGTCAGTGGGAGTTTTGTGTGTCTGTTGTCTGGTCTCAGATCAGTAAAGTGTTTGGAGGTGTCGCTGTCTTAAGTGTATTATTTCCCCCCGACAAGACCACTGACAGAGGGAGAGATACTGGAGCCAGTGAAGGGGAGAGACAGGTGGGGCAGACAGTAAGAGATGGACAGAGAGAAAGAGAGAGAGAGAGAAAGAGAGAGAGAAAGGGATAAAGGATTAGTTGAGGACACGGAGGAGTGGGGTAGCACAAGGTCTCACTGTCTTCGTCTCACTGTCATTCTC
>NC_085007.1:23639014-23646514 GCF_963854185.1 Sardina pilchardus | reverse complement strand
ACCCCTCAGACATGCAAACAGCTCCTGTGTGTTTAAATCGGTTCCCTGTGAGACCCCTCCCCCCCCCCACCACACACACACACACTCAGCCCTCCTCCCCATCCGGGAACATGCATACACATACACACATATACACACATAAACACATGCACACACTTATACAGATATATGACACACTCACACACACCCTCCCGCGCACACACACCCTCCCACGCACGCACACACACACACACACACACACACACACACACACACACACACGTACACACTCACACACTCGCACAATAATAACGCTCTAATTATGCATCCAGAAAGCATTATGATGATATGGAGACGCAGTCTCATTTCTTAATTACATGTAATTGGAGAACAGGAGCTATTATCAGGTCGCCCTCATCAATTATTCATGACGACTCCGACTCCGCCAGATCCGAAGCGACAAGGAGACGTCCCTCCCGCCGTCTCCACAGCCCCAGCTAACGAGCGCCCGCGATTGGCCCTGGAGTCTGCACGGCGCTGTGATTGGTCAGACATCTCCCAGTGCGCCCGTTAAAGGGGGGCGAGGGGGTAGAATTTTAGGTAGGGGTGGATGGAGGGGAGGGAGGGGGGCGGGGGCAGCTGGGGAAGCAAGGGATTGTGGGTATTCCATTAACAATTTGGATCTAACATTAGGAGAGGCTGTGCCACTGGAGGGAATTGATAGTTTGCCTAAACACACACACACACACACACACCACACACACATACGCAACCACACACACACACACACAAACACACACACACAAACACACAAACACAACCACAACCACTCAAAAACACAAGCAAAGCAACATACTGTACGTCAGTACATTAGCACACTACACCACACCGTCTCTGCAAAGTGCTAGAGTCTATTGAGGAATCCAAGACGCTCACAGTTGTCAGAGATGTGTTGCTTGCTACGTGTCTGACTTCACACTCCCAGCGTCTATCCTCTCTGCGCATCAGCCACTCACCCAGAATACATTACCCATGAAATATTAAGCCTGGCTCGTCTTATGTTGCTTCCAAAAATCCCCCCTAAATCACTGGAGCTCGACTGCCTCCACAGGCAGGCCATGGACACTTGGTTTTTCAGAGGGAATACAGATTAAACAGCATTTCCCCCCCATGACTGTCAACGAATCACTTTAATCATGTGAGGAATGGCGATGGCGCTAATTTATTAAAAACGGCTATAGATTTAGTCATTTCGCAAAGTGACGGAGAATTGCAGTAACATCCCCTCACGCTATACTTCATCCGCACTCAACCTAACTAGGAACTCCGAAGCCCAAGAACTTGGCCTCGTGAGCTTGGGAGCTCCCACCCAAAGATGTACAAATTCTCTGGTGAGATGGCCCTTCCCGGCAAACGGGTTTGGGGGGTCTTCCGAGAAGACTCGGGAAAAAAAAGCAGGACTCCCACTGTGAGGTGGCGCTGCATTGACTGTTAATGGCAGCACTCCCAGTGCCCGGTGCCCACACTACTTGAGTTGTCACTGTAATAGTATTGGATATCACCTAACAGGGAAGTGGCTCTATGGCCAGCAGTGGTTGATTGATTGGTTATATTATCCACTCTCACGTTGCCAGGATAACAGGGCCCCCCCCTTTAGACCTCCTGAGAGAAGCGACCCCCACCCCCCTCTCTCTCTCTCTCTTCATTTCCCAGTGGGAGTAATGAGGAACTAGCTCTTAAAAAAAAAAAGGAAAATGGAGGGGTTATTAAAAAATAAAAACTATCATTAGAGGAAATGAAATTTTGCAAAATGAGAAAACTTCCTGGATTTTACTTCCAGGAATAATAGCCAGAGAAGAGAGAGAGAGGGAGAGCGTGACACACACCTCCCCCTGCCTTTTGATGAATAGATACAGAGGTGACTATTCAACACTGTCTCCAACAGTAATAGTGTGTGTGAGTGAGTGTGTCACTGTCTCTCTCGCTTTCTCTCTCTCTCTCTCTCTCTGTATGTGTGTGTGTGTGTGTGTGTGTGTGAAGATGTGATTGAGCGTGGAGACAGAAGAGGTTGTGTGAGAGAAGGCTGTCATTATGTGGTGCTAGCTTGCTAATGATCTACTATAACGGCGCTACCTTGCTGTAATAATTCATGGACAAAAGCAGTTAAGTATGCACACCCACATGCACACAGAAACTCGGCAACGCCTCTGGCAGACCACTGCTGTGGTGATGCAGGAGCTACTGTTGTTGTCTCTGATGCTCTGTCCTGCTTGATTGACTAGCTGTTGCAGACAGGAAATAGGAGTGTCATCATTGTGATGGCATTGATAAAACTCAAACTCCAGAAGACAATCTTTAAGTGTTGTGATATCGAGCACTGCACAGGTGATTTACTGTAATGATCTGTGTGTGTGTGTGTGTGAACATACAGTACACCATTGTATACTAAGACAAAAAGGAGAGAAGTTGAAGTTGAAAGAATTCATTTTGAATTATTTTATACACATATGCACACATGTCCTGTCTTGTCTTCACATGCTGAAGAGATGTTCCAAAATGGAGGAACGGCCATTAACTGTACAAAACTCATGATGTTCAAACATGCAACTCTCCCTTTTTGTTTTAGCTACTTTTGCCTTTATCGTCTTGAAATAAAACATTATAACGCGCCACTGGCATTGCCCACATCTAAGCTGCATGAGGTGGCAGGCGACGCCTAAACCAACCAAGGGCACATTTGTGTATATCCTCAGTGTCCTGTACAGTGAATTAAAGCAATTGTGTAGGAGTGAGAAACTGCAGGGGTCACCAGAGCCACAGCTCCGGTCTAAACGGGAACACGGCGAGGCCTGTCTGTCACTGTAGTCAAGCTCTAGCCCGTCACTCTGAGACATACTGTACTGCACCAACAGCGCTGGAGAGCCAGGACCCCGGCATTGGAAATGATGCCAGACACAAAGACAAAACACTAGAGAGAAGAAAAAGGAGGGAGAGAGGGAAGAGAGAGGGGGAAGAGGGAAGGAGAGAGAGAAGAGAAGGGGAAGAGAAAGGGAAAGGAGAGAGAGGGGGAAGAGAGAGGGACCGGAGAGGAAGAGAGAGAGAGAGAGAGAGGGGGAAGAGAGAAGGAGAGAGAGGGAAGAGAAGGGGAAGAGAGAGGGTAGGGAGCGGAGGAGCTTGTTTAATTCATCTCACCCCGCTTCATAGAGGGTTGTAGTTTTAAACTTTAATGAAAAGAGCCCTAAAGTCCCGCTGTAACGAGATGAGCAGAGGGGCACAAAACCAGGAACTCAGCGAAAGACTTCAGAAAAACAAAATCTCTGTGACACACACACACACGCACACACACGCACACACACACACACACACACACATACACACACACACATGCACACACACATACACAGTTCTGTGATAGTCATTGTTGTACGTTCATCATGTCAGCAGATCTAGTAGTCCTGCTGTGACCACAGAACACAAGTTTCCCCTTCATTAGACCTGTGTGTGTGTGTGTGTGTGTGTGTCTGTATGTGTGTGTGTGTCAGTGTACTGTATGTGTGTCACAAAGAGAGAGAGAGAGAGAGAGAGAGAGAGAGAGAGAGAGAGAGAGAAGATGTGCATATCAAATGTGTTTGTGTGTTAGAAAGAGTGTACCAAATGTGTGTGTGCTAGTGTGTGTGTGTGTGAGTGTGTACATACTGTATTTGGTCAGCAAATACACACTGATGTGATCCATTATCAGTGACATTCTCTTCATGCTTGCTCATGCAAACGATGGGAAATAATCCCTCTGACAGAAATCAGTGTCACACAGTGTGTGATGATGTGTTTGTCCCTCAATGTGTCTCTCTCTCTGTGTGTGTGTGTGTGTGTGTGTGTGTGTGTGTGTATGTAATTGTGTGTATTTGTCTTCTGCCTTGAATTATAGTGCTACACTCTTCTTAATCCAAATGCTCTGTATTGTATGCTTATGCTGTATACTGTATTTATAGGTTAATACTATGGGAAAGCATAGGATTTATTGTTCAATGCTTAGCCATCTCTTAAACCTTTGGAGAATTAGCTGATTGTTTTGTTCTGTCTGCATGGATTTGATTAAGTCTGACAGCAATTCAATTCACTTTCATTTATAAAGTGACAAAACCACTGAAATCATCCCAGTGTGTTTCACAGAGCCCAGAGTCTGCAGTTGAAGCCCACAGAGCAGGCACTAGGACACTGATGAGATGAGGAAATAGTGTCTTAAAACAGGACGAAACCTTGAGCTGAACCTCCACTCATAAGGTGAGGGCTAATCTGTTTGTGGTCGGTATACCAGGGATGATGCAACCAGAAATGTTCCCAAAAAATGTAGTAGTCAGTACCTATACCATTGACATTACACCATTCCCCAGACAGCACTTTAAAAAAAAGCAACAGCCTGCCTTCTGTGGGTCTGACGGTATGTACAGTACCACAGCCTTTATAGCTTCACTTAGAACAATGTCAACTTGAATAATTATCGTTCAATAATTGATGTTCTGTTCCCCGTCGTTGTGGCAATGTTCTGTTCCCTAATGTCTCAGGCAGGTAGGTGTAGTGCGGACGGTGTTCAGCGGTGTGGGCTTGACGCGCAGGATTTTAGAACCGTCTCCTATCCCTGTGCGGCTGCCGCGCGGCAGACGTTTCTCGTGGGCTTTGCTCCGTTAAAAACAACGGAGTTCTGATTTTGTTCTTGTCGTGGCGTTGTCGCGTACGTGTCCGGTGGGCGCCGGAGCAGTACGGTGGGCTAGAGATCTGCCCAAGGGTGACTGGGAGTACGAAGACACGCCCGGCTAAAAGGAACAAACCGTTAGCTGCCCAACACCAGGGCCCCTCACGGGGAACAGGTGGCACCATCTGCGTGCCAGGATGGAACGGCGCGCCACCCGATGCCAACTGACTCATCCTCTCCCCCCACCACACACACAACCACCCACCGCGCCCCGCCCTGGTATTAGCCACGCCTGGGCCGGACGTCTCTGGCTGGCGTCTCACTGGCACAGGCTGCCGGTATGCAACACACACACACACACACACACAGACACACACAAACACACGCACACTCACTTTATTCCTCTCTTTTTCTCTCACATACACACAAAGAAACAGTCAGACAACACACACACACACACACGCACGCAGGTATACAAAATGTACTGACATATACCCAAAGGTGTGCACATAAGACTGCAATAACCTGCATAAACACTCACTGCAGTGTAAACACACAGCTCTCTAAACTCCGACTGTGCCACTATATTGCCTTCCTCTCTCGCACATTATCTGTCTAGCTTATTGTATATTCCTCACAGACAGTGTTGTGCGGTGAATACTCATTTGTAACTGTAATTCTAAGATACTTCATATATCCTGCCGCCTCAATCTTCTCCCTCCACCGCCTTATCCAGGTCCTCTCTCTACCCGGATGAGTGTCTGTTGTCGACTGCTATTGTTTTCTCTGTTATCTGTTGTTTGTTTTTGCCCCACGGATACAGATTTCTCTTTTCCGCGTAGCTCGGCGTGTTGGCAGTATAGTGTGCGCTCGCGTATGACAACTAGTGCTTGTTCTTGAACTCTGCATAAGGTATGTGTCCAAGCATCTCACTTTTAATCATTTACTGTGATTAGTTTCACTGAGAGCTGTGTGTGTATGTGTGTGTGAGGGGTGTGTGTGTGTGTGTGTGTGTGTGTGTGTGTAGGTGGTACTGTACCAAGGGAGATGGGAGAGAGTTGGGTTCCTGTCCAAAAACATTACAAGGTTGTTCCCCTGAGAGGCTCCATCCATCAATGTGATTTTTCCAAACGCCACCCCCCCAGTCTCTGTGCGTGCACACACACATACACACACACACACACACACACACACACACACACACTCCCTCCATTCTTTGCAACGTAATCATTTCCTCTCAGAGGGGTTGACATTGATTCATAAAGTACGTGACTGTGTGTGTGTGGGTGGGTGTGTGTGTGTGTGTGTGCGTGCGTGTGTGAGTGCGACTGACTGCGTGTGTGTGTGTGTGTGTGTGTGTATGTATGTGTGTGTGCCTCCGTGTGTGATTCATAGAGTGTGCAGTGCTGTCGAAGCCACTGACCGACTGCCAGTTTTTTCCCAGAATCCCTCATTGGTGGGCGTGGCAGAATGACTTTTTCCTCGTGGAGTTCAGTAGGAGACCTGTCATCACACAGGTCAAAGTTCACCTATCAGGGGCCGTGTTTCATGCCCGCTGACAGCTAAAGGTCCCACTGTGTGTGTGTGTGTCTGTGTGTGTGTGTGTGTGTCTCTGTGTGTGTGTGTCTGTGAGTTTGGGTAACTCCACGATTTATGTGCGTCTCCACGCATTTCAGTATTTCAATGTGAAAATGAAATCCATACAAATAAGGCTACAAAAAGAGATCAATTCTAGTTAACCCATTCTACCTGTACATGGCACACATTTATACATGCACTATGCATACAGTATGTACACATACTGTCTATACATACTGCCTATACATATTGCCTATGGAGGGGTGGCGGTATGGGGCCACCGAGCTCCTAATACCCTTGAAAAAAGATAATGAAATGGAGCGGAATAATAAAATGTTCATTATTTGCCATGCATGGCTGTATGTATGCACAGTCACACGTGGGTGCAGTATGCCAACCTATGCATAGTCACGCAAGAGGAAGCAACCAGCTGCCAGGGTTCAAGGGTTCAACACCAGCAGTCGTGACCCCCTGGCCTGACAAGCTCTCCCTGGCTGATCCAGTGTCTGAAGGTCTCCACTGCAGGGAGAGGGTCTTAGACAGCCATGTGCTTCTGTGTGTGTGTGTGAGTGTGTGTGTGTGTGTGTGTGTGTGTGTGTGTGTGTGTGTGTGTGTGTGTGTGTGTGTGTGTGTGGGCATGTATAGTGTGCGTGCGTGTGAGTGTATATGAGCACATACTCTCTCTGTGCTTGTACGTAGTGTGTGTGTGTGTGTGTGTGTGTGTGTGTGTGTGTGAGTGCATGAGTGTGTGTGTGTGTGTGTGTGTGTGTGTGTGTGTGTGTGAGTGCATGAGTGTGTGTGTGTGTGTGTGTGTGTGTGTGTGTGAGTGCATGAGTGTGTGTGTGTGTGTGTGTGTGTGTGTGTGTGTGTGTGTGTGTGTGTGTGTGTGAGTGCATGAGTGTGTGTGTGTGTGTGTGTGTGTGTGTGTGTGTGTGTGTGTGTGTGTGTGTGTGTGTGTGTGTGTGTGTGTGTGTGTGTGCGTGTGTGTGTGTGTGCGTGTGAGTGTGACAGGGTGACAGGTCTAATCAGCCCTGTGGGGCTCAGAGTAAGGCTGTATAAGACAGTCTAATCCTCGCCCAGCGATGAGAGCAGGAGCTGGAGCTCTCACACGCAGCACAGCACAGCACAGCACAGCACAGGGGGCTGCAGCTCTCCTCCTGGATACACACCTGTCACGCCTGCCAACGCATGCACCTCTGGGCCTGTGTGCACGTGTGTGTGTGTGTGTGTGTGTGTGTGTGTGTGTGTGTGTG
>NC_085007.1:23604014-23606514 GCF_963854185.1 Sardina pilchardus | reverse complement strand
TGGGGGAGGTCGACCCACCTACGGGACCCCCACCCCCACCCCATCACCACCACAGCTACCCCCTCCCTGAGCGTCCACACCTTGTGTCCTGCCTGCACACCGACCCCCTACCTCCAGCCCCTCTGCTCCTCCACCACTACCTCCACCCACCCATCCAACACCACCCCACCCCCCATCTCCATCTCTCCCTCATCGCTCACGGTGACTAACTGCCTCCACAGTGGGCGGCCAGCCCCCTCAGCAGTCCCCAGCAATAATAATGGACATCGGCCAGGCTGCCGTGTGTGTGTGTGTGTGTGTGTGTGTGTGTGTGTGTGTGTCCTGTCTGTGCATGAACACGTGTGTGCATTCCAATGTGTACACATGTGTAAATGTGTATGCGTGTGTGTGTGTGTGTGTGTGTGTGTGTGTGTGTGTGTGTGTGTGTGTGTGTGTGTGTGTGTGTGTGTGTGTGTGTGTGTGTGTGCATGTATGTATGTATGTGACCCTCATAGAAGCCATGTGCTGTAATGCTGGATGATGGCTCTGCCACCATTGCCCTTGTTCCTGTCTAGCAACTGAAAAATGAGATCAAGTGTGTTTTTACATGCGTACATGTGTGTATATGTGTGTGTGTATGTGTGTGTTTGCTTTATACTACTGGGTCATGAGGTGCACATACGCTGTGTGTGTGTGTGTGTGTGTTTGTGTCTGAGTCCGTGTCTGAGTCCGAGTGAATACGCGTATGTTTATGCGGTCGAATGCTACTCGGTGCGTACCAGTATGGGAGGGAACGAGGGGTCACTGACAGCGTTCACTGACACATGTTGCCTCTCTCGTGAAACAAAACGGTCCGACATCGATCGCATGCCATTGTCGCCGAAGTAGCGCACGACGGGGCTCGATCGAGAGTTTCGACGGAAGTGCGCAGAGGAGGACGCGTGGAATGGGAGCAACGAAAACTGAAGCGAGGGAGGAGGGAGAGGGAGTTTTTTGGGCAGGGCTGAAAGGGAAGGGAGGAATCCGCAGTGGGTCCCAATGATGCAGGGGGAGAGAGAGAAAGAGAGATAGAGAGAAAGTGAGAAAGCGAGGGAGAGAGAGAAAGAGAGAGAGAAAAAAAGAGAAAGCGAGGGAGAGAAAGAGAGAGAGAAAGTAAGAGAGATAGAGAGAAAGAGAGAAAGTAAGAGAGATAGAGAGAGAGAAAGTAAGAGCTAGAGAGAATTGGAGAGAAAGAGATAGAGTGAGAGAGCCTGAAAGAAAGAGTGCAGGAGAGAAAGAGAGAGAGGGAGAGAGAGCGGAAGAAAAAAAATGCAGGGCGAGAATGATGCAACAGCAGTGAAATCGTGTGTCCGGGACGCGCTCTGAATTAACACCACCCCACGGAACAAAAAAAAACAACACTTGGGCCTCTCCCTCCTCTCTTCCTTCCCTCTCTCTCCCTCCCTCCCTCCTCCTTCTTTCTTTCTCTCTCTCCTCCTTTCTAACAAGGACATCGGTCTCCGAGCAGATGTGGCCCAGGAGAGCTAGCCTGTCTGTCGGCCTCTGGACGCTGACAGTCTCCTGTAGATGGGAGAGGATTAGGCTTCCCAATGATGAGTGTGTGCCGAAGCTTCGCGGGCCAATCACGGCACACCTCACGCCTCAGCATTCCCCGAGCAGCCAGCAACACCACTATTCTCAGCGCAGCTAACAACATTACCAGCGCACTGGTTACAGTTACCAGAGGAAAGAGGTGCCACGGCGGTCACGGCTGTTCCCAGAACAGGTAGCAACAGTTCCTGCCTCGGTGTTGCTGGGGAGTTGTCTCAAGTGCAATTAGCAGCGGTGCTGACAACGGAACAGGTTTTGACTGGCACGATGTGGCTTTCTGTACGGCATTAACGGGAGTATTACTACTATGCTGTCATAGTAATACTAAATAATTCACTGTAAATAAAAACAGCTGTTCTTCGTGGTCGAGTGAGGTCTTAGTATTTTTTTTTTCCGACACCACAGAAATTAAACATTAAATGAGTCACAATTAGGCCCACTCATATCGTACATTTTCTTTTCTTCTTTAAGTCAAATAAATAGGTCCTTCAGTACCAAAGGTACTTACAGAGGATGTTCTAGTTTTTTTGTAATTAATTTGCTTTTCCTTTTTTACAAATACGGGGCACAAATATCTCGGTGGCTGTTGTTTATTTCATGATGTGCCTCAGTTATAAAATTATAAAACTATTCCTGGAGCACAAAAGCCTCGTGGTGAAACAGCCCACGTTATGGTGCAGAGATGCACTACCTCTAGTGAGGAGGATTTATTTTTAATGTGTATAAGAACGTACGTACAGTATGTGTACACATAAGTGCATACATTTTGTCTGAGAGTGCTCGGGGGTCACAGTGCAGGGCTGCTGAAAAAGGAACTTTGGTTGGCGTACGTGTCCCCCTTTGTATGGTTGTTTGAATGAGTGCTTGAGAGTGCTGTGCAGAGCCCAGGGTATGGCCATGTGTATCCGTGTGTGTGTGTGTGTGTGTGTGT
>NC_085007.1:23596514-23599014 GCF_963854185.1 Sardina pilchardus | reverse complement strand
CTGCCCGATGAACAGTTTGATGGCATCGTGATCCTTCATGGGAATGGTGGCGCAGCTCGCGGGACTGTGGCTGTGGCTTATTCCGTTCACGAGCCCGTTTGTGCTGGCCGCTCCAGCGTGAACTGAGCCGTCCACTTGTCCGTTGGTTAAAGTTGCCATCTTCTTACGGCAAAGGAGTTGTTCTTCCAGTGTAGAAGCGACGCGGGTGGATGTTCAAGAGATTACAAAGAAGTGTATTTTCCTTTTTAAATATAGAAATGATATGTATATATAGTAAGACGTGCAGATATAAAAAATCCCGACACTATTTATAATCTCGGCAAATATTTACAAACGAATATAGATGTACCGTCAGGATGAAATGAAAAACGGAAGGCGCCAGCGTCCGCCTGATCCCGGTGGAGGCGTGATCCCTGTGTATGTATGTGTGTGTGTGAGTGAGAATGTGTGCCCTATTTAATAATTCACTCCTTCATTTCATAAAAGGGAGAGAGAGAGAGAGAGACCGAGCGCTTTCGCCTGCCTATTTACACCTCCGTTCCCCTCGCCCCTGCTTCTAGCTACCCTTCTATTTTTTTGCTTTAAAGAGTCGGTATGGGTGTCCTCTCGGTTTAAACAGACAGGGCAAGCTCAAGAGGCGACGGGGCGGCGGGGAGTTGCACGACGGAGAAACGCGACCAGAAAACTCGCTGTTAGTGTCACACAGCGCGCTGTCTCCCCTCTTCTCCTCTCCACGGCTACATGGTATGCTCCACCGAGGTTGAGGCACTATAAATAAAGAACAATATCGAAGCAGCACAGTTCTTTGTGCCGTGTCTCAAGGAAACACATGGATGCATTTTAATGATTAGAAAAGGGCGATTTATTTGTACGTTTTACTATTCCTGAAAAACCCTTCCCTAGTAATGCTGTGCTAGTATGTGAATAAACTGTGTCCATTGCCTAACAAGCAACAACATAGAAATATTATGTTTTTCCCGTATTCTTCAACATCCTGTATAAATGTACTAGTATACTCGGAAACTGTGTGCCTGTACGCTAAACACACGCAGACATACGAATACCAGTGATGTATTTATTTAGTTCTTTGTTTAGGAAAGCACGAGGCTGTGCACGAGAAGTGTTCAAGTCTCAATGCAAAGGGGGCGGCACAGCGCACGCAGATGGACAGCGAATGGTGCTGAAAATCTAAGAGACGGCACCCGGTTAACGGAATCACGGTTCGTGGAATTACGAGCGGCTCAAGGACGCTGCTAGGAGTGCTCAGGTGTCTGTCGCCCCTTACACAATAGCCTAGCAGCTGCAGCTGAATCGCCGCACTGGTCTCGTCGTAAGCTTTACCGTCCCCCGAGCAGGGATAGCTGTCGCGTGCGGTTCTCGTGATTTTCCTTTGCAAGTCATTTCCCGAGAATATGAAGTCTGTGAGCTCCTCCGAGCGGCGCGCGTGGGCAAAGAGGCAGCAGCAGCACTGGCAGGACTTTGTGCGCCACAACACGGAAATGGCATCCCCGCGAACCTGTTGTGTTAGGAAAAGATAAAAAAGACCGTGCTTTTCCTCTTTTTCACATTTTGTTTGTAAGATATACCTACGGTTACTAACATATATCCCAATGCACTGCTTAGAGAAGTAAGACTGAACTCGCACTCATTTCCACACAATTTTCCAGGATAGCACCGAAAAGCCACAATTGGTATACACCAATTATTAATAGTTGTCAGTGTATTGGCTATTTCAGCCAGTAATCATCCTCATCCTACTGCAATTATTGTTTGAAGAGAGATATATAATTTCCTGTGTATGTGTGTTTCTTTTAAGCTTGTTAATTACATATTATTTGTTATTGGCGTATTCTACTGATGACGCTTTGCCCCGTGCCATTCATTGTCTTGAGCTTGCATCTGACCAATTCCCCCCCTCAAAATCGTGACAAGGACGGGGGTCATTCAGTGTCTGCAGTGACTATTTCATGAGCATTACGCGGGGGCACAAACCAACGCAAAGCAGCTGCATCCCATACAAACACACCCTACCATTCTTCGACAAAAGCGCCGCGTTTTTGTCACAATGACAATACAGCCTCGTCTCCAGGCGCCGCTTCCCGTGCTGACAGGGAAATTATAGACTGCTGCCGAGTCCCCGCTGAGCGCTCGGGCCGAAAGGGAGACGCGTACACGTGTACAGCACCAGCGGAGCTGCAGGTAGAGTCACTCATGCAGATGCTTCTGGAAGCCCGGCCGCGCAAGCAGCCAAATCTGGCTGCCGCTGTGGCTTTTATCGTCACACTGACACACACACACACACACACACACACACACACACACACACACACACACACACACACACACACACACACACACACACCGAGAGAGAAAAAGAGAGAGAGGGAGAGAGAGAGAGAGAGAGAGAGAGAGAGAAAGAGAGAGAGAAAGAGGGAGTTTGTTATATACGTGTGTGTGCTGATATGGCCTACTGTGCTTTAGTCATAGACATAGACAGGGC
>NC_085007.1:23584014-23589014 GCF_963854185.1 Sardina pilchardus | reverse complement strand
CACACACTCACACACACACAGACACACTCACTCCACTACGGGCAGAGCAGCCAACTCAGGCCGGAGAAAGAGGTCCAGCACTGAGGCCTGCTCGTCCTGGATAAGGATTAAAACTGGTCATTATGTTGCATTACATTAAGTAATTTGGCGGCTGCTTGTATCCAAGGTGATTTAAAGCGCCGTAGAGGTAGATGTGCTTAGGCACTGTTTGTTCTCCACAAGTCCACAAGGCAAGGCCTGCACTGCAAACACACTTCACTGGGGAATACGCCTCCGCAAAACAGCTCTATTCGGAGACCCCTTTCACAAACTTACCGCCGTGAGTTTTGGTGCAGTAGACAGCTTGGCAGTGGCTTGTGTGTGTGAGATCGTCCTATCTTTTCTTGAAGCACTAATTTTGAAATGTGTGGGATTTTCAGTGCTTTGGAAGCAACCCGACGAGATCTGTGAGAAGAGGGAGACCTCCATGAAGTCCTGGTAAGGCACCTGATTTTGTAAATCAATTTGTATGGATTTATTGATTGTGGTCTGTGTATTTCTGTCCCTACCTCACTGCCCTGCTACAGAGAGAGAGAGAGAGAGAGAGAGAGAGAGAGAGAGAGAGAGAGTAGAGAGAGACATAGAGACAGAGCAAGACAGAGATGTAAAGAATGAGGGAGCCATAGAGAAAGAGAGAGAGAAAGAGAGAGAGAGAGAGTGAGAAACCTTAACCATCCTCCCTGTGGATATATTGTTACACTTATTTTCCAACAAAATATTTGGAAGCATCCATCAGCTACTAGAACAGAGAAAACACACACTTCTTTCTTCAGTCCTACGATCACAAACACTTGAAACTTATTTAAAAAAAAGAAAAAAAAAACGTTTTTTTTTTTTTCAAATGCAAATGCTTTGACCAGTACTCTCTGAAGACTGTGAGAATCCTGCTTTCAAGGGCCATCAGTAGGATGGTGGGTTGCAGAGAATGTTTCATAACAAGAAAATTCAGATCACCATTGTCTGCTGGCTGGATAATTACTGTGTTTGAGATGCTGTCCATGGGCGGCTTGATTGAAGTGTTTCACGGGGTGCCGAAGAAAATGTTCCTCCCACACGAAGAATAAAGTTATGTGGGCACGCGCCTCATTATGCTCGTCATTCTGGCTACGGGTTTCACTGACATGTAATTTGGAGCAATTAACAACTGCATCAGTGTTGTGTGTTGGTATGTAGACAGACAGTCAGACAGACAGACAGACAGACAGACAGGCAGACGGACAGGCAGACAGATAGACAGACAGATAGATAGACAGATAGATAGATAGATAGATTCTTACTCATCTCTTTACTAGAGACAAAATAACTACAGAAAGGTAGAGAGATTGAAAGAGTGGGAAAGAAAGAAACAATGTGTGTGCGTGTGTATATGTGTGTATGTGTGTGTGTGTTTGTGTGTGTCTGTGTGTCTGTATGTGTGTATCAAGGCCTACAATATGCGCGTGTTTGTGTGAACAGTCCCCGCGCCACCATTAGACAGGAGCACAGACGGACCCCCTGAGCCTGGTTGGAGGGTGAGGGTGCGAGCCCCCCCGCTGCCTGGCCTGGTGTTGCGGCCTCCATCTGAGGTGGTGAATACACTCAGGGCAGGGGGGGCCATCTGATCTGCATGTGCGTGTGCAGCAGGCAGCGGCTCAGACAGGCGCGGGCTCATTAGGGGAGCGTTTGCTGCCACTGAGCTCCTCTCAGCCCCTCTGAGCTGTTTCTTGTTTTTTAAAAACAGAGTGCAGCATGATGGTGGAAAACAGACAGTAGGTGTGCAGACAGACAGACAGACAGACAGACACACACACACACACACACACACACACACACACACACATACCCACACAAACACAAACAGAAACACATACATGCCTACTGAAACATACGTACAGTATATATCACACTTACAGAAACATACGTATATACTGTATCTATTTTATATATATATATATATATATATATACTGTATATATGTGCATGCAGACAGACAGACACACTCACACACACACACACACATACACATAAACAGAAACTCATACATACTTACAGAAACATAAATATATATCACACTTACAGACACATGCATATGTATCTATTGTATATAGGCATTGCATGCAGGCACACATACATAGAAACAGAAACACACACACACACACACACACACACACACACACACACACACACACACACACACACACACACTCACTCACAGAAACATATAGTATATCAGGACTAGTGTCACTGTGTTCCAATGCACACACACACATTAGTATACATGTCCATATAAACACATTCAGATTTACACAAACACATACGTACCCACATGTCTATTTACATATTCTGTCTCTGGACTTGTGTTCCTTCCTGTGCACACACATGTATACTATGCTCCTATGCATGTGCCCACATAAACAGAAATATAATTGCCACATACTGCACATGTAAGCTTATATAAAACACGCACGAACACATCAACATAGTGACATATGAACGGCACTCATGAACACAACTAGATGCATATGAGTGCATATACTCACATGTTCCACACACACACACACACACACACACACACACACACACAACCATACACACACACACACACACACACACACACACACACACACACACACACACACACACACACACACACAGAGATGAACTCATGTTAGATCAGCTTGAACTTGGCCGCTGGAGCAGATGTGTGTGATATGGACCCAGCTGCCGGGCCCCTCCTCCCCCTTCATAATGGCCTCCATCTGTCCATCAATATGACCTCCCTCCCAACACACACACACACACACACACACACACACACACACACACACACACACACACACACACACACACACACACACACACACACACACACACACAGAGGCACGCACACACGCCCATGTACAAAAACGGCTCTGCTCAGATCAACCCCGACACGGATCACTTGTCTGGACTCCTGGGGTGTAGGTCTCCCTGGAGGAGAGAGAGAGCGAGGAAGAGAGAGAGAGAGAGAGAGAGAGAGAGAGAGAGAGAGACAGAGAGACAGAGAGCAAGCAAGAGAGAGAGAGAGAGAGAGAGAGCGAGCGTGCGCTTGTACGCGGCTGTCACTGTCTCAAGTGTCACAAATTACTCACGGCGATGACATCAGCGATCTGATTTTACACAAGAATGCCTCCCTCTGTTAGAAGACCCAGTTTTCTCGTCTCGCCATCTCTCAGGTTCACCCTTGAAAAGGCTCATGGGAGACGGGGCGAGGATCTGCGCCTCCTGAAAAATGCTTCACATTTTCTGCACCGAAGGAGAGACGAGGGAAGGCCTTTTTTTCTTTCTTTCTTTCTTTTTTTTTTAAACAGTCTCATTTTGGCTAATGGTAATTTCAATAAAAATACATTTTGTCTAACATGCAAATGGGAGACTCTGAAGGAGGTGTTAGAGTAGGATGTGCACTCGTGCCATCTTTATGCAAACCTTGCTTTGTGAGGGCCATCTCGAGACAGCAGTGGTGGAAACCGGATCAGTCGGGCCTTGATGTCTTAATCCAAACCGCTGCATTTGAAGATCTGAGTGTCAGGAAGCACCTCCCCTCGTTTCTATAGTAAGTTTGACTCCAGGCTGGCAATGCCTATTAGAAAAGAGAGAGGCTCCACGCAAACGCAGACGACTGCTTCAAAGTCTGCAAGCGCAGCAGTGTGATGTTGAGAGAAGGAAGATAAGTGGCAGAGCCTATTGTTACAGATTTTTTTGTCCTTTTTTTGCTGCCTCGATCTCATTCATTATTTAATCAAAATGGAAATTGATATTGTCTAGAACTGTCTACCAATCAGAATGTGCATAAAACAAAAATGTGCTTCTGTTGGCTTGTCAGATAACAGTGATTAATAATTCATCCTCCACATACTTAGTACAAGAGTAACATTAGATGATCGCATGATTGCATGATGACATGACAGGTAGAGAAATAAACAGGGTTTTTTTTTGCAGGGGCATAGACATGTACAGTATCTGAACACCATGTACCCACAATCACTGAACAAAACAAATGAATATGGTAATGCCAACACACTAGCCTGGGTGTTCCCATGCTCCCTTGCGCATGATTTGATTCACGCTGCTATGGCAGCCTAGAAACTACCGCCCTAATTTTTGCCTCAGATAGGGGACCAATCACAGAACAGGGGGGAAAGCAAGACGATGATGAGCTATGCACAGACGCATTTGATAGACATCCGTGGCGCCCAATAAACAGTTCTGGGCATTTTTTTCAAATACGAGAAAAATGAACTTTTGGTTCCCGACCACATCTCATTGAGAAGTGGTGGTGCTAGCCAGGCTACTAACACACAGTATGCATTTGAAAATAGTACAGCGAGGCAATTGGCATTTATGATAGATAGATTATAATGAACATAGCAAAAGAAACAAAAAACAACAACAACAAAAAAACATATACATGGCTGTAAGCAGAAAGGAAAAAAATGCTGTACCAGAGACATTACATTACACAGCAAGTATACACAGCTGAGGATATCAAGTGAAAACATTTATCTAAACCTAAAAGTTTCATTGCAAGAACAAACCAACCATTCTCGGAGAACATGGCTGGCTGTTGCTCAATCCTCGCCGGCTTCAATGTTGATGAGAGTGCCGTGTGAGAGAATGGGAGATTAAGAGGTGTTTGTTTCTCTCCAAACACATTTCTCTACCCGCTCGGCCTTGTCAGATGCAATGGAACCAGTCAAATTGAATTCGCTTGTAAACAATGTCCATCTGGTACCAGCCTCAGCCCGGTTGTTTGAGAAGAAATCCTCTGAGCCGTTTGTTTTTTTGGACCGGCGCGCAAAGATGTGGACAATACAAACTTGTGATTGTACTCCGTGGACACCATCATCGAGGCTTCTGCTGTAACACACTGACGACTGGACAAAGGACTGCACTGAGCCCACACACACACACACACACACACACACACACAGGCACACACACAG
>NC_085007.1:23556514-23571514 GCF_963854185.1 Sardina pilchardus | reverse complement strand
ATAAGTGAATTCCTGTGCCGTGTAAGGATTCTCTGGCACAGTTATTAAAGTCCAATTTGGCCCCATTAATAATGCATACACCTTTGACTTTCTAATATCCAGATTATGTGGAATTACTAAGGGCATGCATTATTTATTAGCGACATTCAATCGGGGGGAGGTAGGCGGGGGCTGTCGGGAAGGGGGTTTGGTGGTGGGTGGTGGTTGGTGGGGGGGGGGGCATGAGGAGTTTTAATTGGCGGTTGGGGGTGTCATTAAACCCCTTCCCTGATGAGTCCTGTCAATCAAATAGTCCCCTTGCCCACCCCCCCCTCCTTTACAAACACACACACAGCAGACACACAGACACACACACACACACCTGTGCCAGTGTGTGTATGTGTGTGGGTGACTGAGAGCACAGGATGCCGGCGCCGTCTCGCTCACCTCGTGTCATCTGTCATGCCCCGTCCTGTGCCTGGCACGTCCGTCATGCCCCTCCACTGGGTCGGTGGGCAGCGCTGGCACCGCCGCGAGGGCCTCAGGTGTGTGTGTGTGTGTGTGTGTGTGTGAGTGGGTGGCATGTGGGCACGGCGTAGAGCTGGAGCTCCGCGCTGAACTCCGCTTTAAAAGTTAATGACCTCTGGAGCTTCCCCGGGCTGCGCTGAATGACAGCAGAAGGTTGCGAGAGAGATTGTTACACGTACAGGATAATGTATCATTCTCTCTTTCTCTGACACACTCGCTCTGTCCCCTCGCTCTCGCTCTCTGTCCCCTACTCCCTTGTTTCATCTCATCTGTCCATCCACACCCCTCCCCTCCCCTCTCCCTCCTCTGCCTCTCTCTCTCTCTCTCTCTCTCTCTCTCTCTCTCTCTTTATCTCATTCTCTTTCTTTTATTCAATCAGGTGTTCAGGGCCTGGTGGTAAACTTTACTGAAGCACTCAAACACTCTTCTTTTTTAGAGCCACTCTAAGAGTTTGGCTCTCTTTTTCTCTCTCGGCTTTCAATTCTCATACCTGCAACTCTTACGGAAAGCCCTAGATAGAAACCCCAAACACACACACTCACACACACACCGTGCTGATTGTGCAGCCCTGTTGATGCCATATAAATATTTAAGCAGCCTGCAGTTAATGATGTGCCCTATTCTCTAACTACTGTAGATAACATTAACAATTTGCATTTCAATTAAAGGCACATCCTGATAGTGGGTTTATGGTAGCTCTGTGGCACTGTTGGAGGGGCTCCGTAAGCACAAACCTCACTGTTTTTTTTTTTTTACAATCCCGAGTTGCACCAAAGGAATGGCTGCACTGCTCATTGAGCACTGAGTGTGAGTTACGTTGAGATCATCGTCCATCCTCATTATAATGTTTTATAATCTAGATAGATACAGATTGCATTATTTATGCTATTTATGCATAATGCTCATATCCATGTCGGATAATTATGCTTGATACGCTATAGCAGTTTCTGAAGAACTACAAGGGCTGGCATATACGTGCTATAAAAATGCATTGAATTTGACTGATGAATGAATTTGAAGTGCTTTCGGTTCAATAGCATTCAGAAAAAGAAAATCACAATGCTCCCCTGGTTGAAATGCACATAGATATCCACTTCTGTCAGGGCTGACCCTATAGAAAGGAGGGTGACCTCGGTGTGAGGGAACATTTGCATGGTAAGGAGGCCTGGGCTCCATCTCCCATTTCAACATTTCCAAGAAGTTGAGCAATTAAGATGGGAATTCCAACAGCGGAACCGAGAAGAGCACAGAACAAGAGAAAAAAAGAAACAGAAGAAGAAAAAGAACAAGAAAAGAAAGAGAGAGAGAGAGAGAGAAAAAAAGATTTTCCAATTCAGCAATCCATCCAGCAGCTGCAAAGTGCTGAGGCGCAGGGAGCAGAGATGAAGTTGACCCTGAGCGAGGGATGAGGAGAGTGGAGGAGGAGGAGGAGAGGAGGAGATGTCTGAAGGTAAACTACACTCGCTTACGCAGATGAAATGACATGAGAGAGAGAGGGAGAGAAAGAGAGAGAGAATGAGAAGGAGGGAGAAGGTGAAGATATGTGCTTAGACAGAGGAAAGGAGCTGAGATGAGAGTCAGTGAGAGATTTGTGTTTCAGAAAGCGAGAGAGAGAGAGATGTGTGAGAGGCAGAGACTGTGTATGTGTGTGTGTGTGTGTGTGTGTGTGTGTGTGTGAGAGAGAGAAATGTGTGTGAGACTGCATATGTGTGTGTATGTGTGTGTGTGTGAGACAGAGAGACAGAGAGACAGAGAGATGGAGTGAGAGAAAGCGTGCGAGAGAGAGAGATGTGTGAGAAGCAGAGACTGTGTGTGTGTGTGTGTGTGTGTGTGTGTGTGTGTGTGTGTGTGTGTGTGAGAGAGAGAGAGATGTGTGTGAGACTACATATGTGTGTGTGTATGTGTGTGTGAGAGAGATTGAGAGATGGAGAGAGAATGAGAGAGAATGAGAAACAGAGAAAGAGAGAGAGAGAGAGAGAGAGAGAGAGAGAGAGAGAGATGTGTGAGAGAGATGTGAGAGTATCTTGGCATTGGGAGCTGTACTTAAGGAAGCAGGGCAGGAACAGAGCTGATCCTGCTTATTAGACGAGCTCCATAGGGGCGGCTGTGGCTCACGGGGGTGCAGGAGAGAGGATTAGCCTGCTCCTCTGATTCCCTCACCTCCTCCTCTCACTCGACACACACACACGCACACGCGCACACACACACAAACACACACACACACACACACACACACGCGCACACACACACACACACACACACACACACACACACACACACACACACACGCAATCTCTCACAAACACCCCCCTCCCACACACACAGACACACACATATCTGGACATACAACACTCCCATCGTCTATCTTCTACCAACCAGCTCAGATGGAAACAGCAGCACCAGTGAGACCCTCTTTCTCTCCCTCTCTCTCTCTCTTTCTCCCTCTCTCTCCCTCTCTTTCTCCCCCTCTCTCCCTCCCTTGATCTTTAACTTCTGCCCTCTGTAGCTTCATCCATCTCTGTTTCAATTTCTTCTCCACGCTCTCTCTATTCCTCCACCACCTCCTCCACCTCCTCCACCTCCTCCTCCTCTCCTGTTCTCATGTGTGGGGCTGAGTGTGTGTGACCGCTCCGTGAGGAGGTCCCACAAGCTGTCATCAGTAATAAAGCTCACATGTTTCCCTCAAGCCTGAAGACACACACACACACACACACACACACACACACATAAACGCGCACACACACACACACATAAACGCGCACACACACACACACACACACGCACACACACACACACACACACACAAACACACACACACATGTACAAACAGATAAAAGCAAATACTTATTCCCAGGAATCCTCTCTCTGTTGTCGTCCCAATCAGCACCGCACACTTGGAAGCTCATTGCTCTATAAACAGAATGTCTTCTCTCTCTCTCTCTCTCTCTCTCTTTCATTCTCTTTCAGTCCTTCTCTTCCTCTCCCTCTCTCTCTCTCTCTTTCTCTCACTTGTCTCTCCCTCTTCTACCTCTCCCCTCTCTCGCCAAGGCCAGGTGTTTCTTTGTTCTTCCTCCTTGACGAAAAGAAGAAGAAAAAAAAAATTTTAGTGAATATTTTAAGAGCAGCGGCACCCGCCGCGCTGCGGATAAACTCATCAGTGCCCACATTTCACACATACGCACGTGCCCCAGCGCGCACCACACACACACACACACACACACACTACAACCCACGTACTGCACCTCGTGCACCGCCATCTCTCCAGCCTGGCACACTCGCACACCACCACCACCTGTGCCGCGAGGCCAGGGGCCCCTTTCATATGTCGTCAGGATGTGTGTGTGTGTGTGTGTGTGTGTGTGTGTGTGTGTGTCTTGTCATCTGGCTCAGGCTACTGAAACGGAGCGGAAGATGAAGGAAAGAAAGAGAGGAAGATGAAGGGAAGGAAAAGAGCGAGGACGACAACAACAAGGAGGCACGCCCTCGCGCACACAGCGAGGCGCATCGGTAAACTCCTTCTCCACGCCGCTCGCAGGTTGACACCTCGCCGTGCATGGCGGCTTGCGCTCGGTTAAGCGCCGACTCTGTCAGACGCAGATGGTCTCCACCTACTTCCGTGCCCGCCGCTTATTTTTCCACTCGCGCAAGTTTCCTCAACTTTGTTGCGTAGTGCAAATACCCTCACTTGGGTGCTCGGGATTGTATGTGTTTTTGAGTGTCCTCCACCAACACCTTTAGCGGAGGCGGAAAAACATGTAATAATCGTTTATACGTTTAATAGTTATTGTTAAGTGTTAATTTAATGTATATTTGGCTGATATTTAATCATTTTTATACCCGTCATTAGTGTATCACTCACAGATGAATGAGATTTGCGTATAATATCGGTGCCCACAATCTATTGACCCTCAAGCACAGAACAATGCCATTAGCTCGCTCATCAGTCTGTTCTGATGCCCCCCTGGAGAACAACACAGATAATCAATATTAATTACCGCAATTAAAGGCATAATTATGGAGGCAATTATAATTACTTGGAACCAGAATCTAATGATGGTTTGGTTGCCAGAGCATCGGCCGGTTTGATTTGGCAAATTCCGCCTCGGTCGGTAAGTTCACGTGGAGCTGGCCGGCCACCCAACCTGTGCCGTGGGCGTGGCTGACCTCACGGTATGGTACTCAGGTGTCTTAGTATGCCAAATAAACACATAAATAAACACATATAACAACATAACACGATGGGACAGACAGACTCCATTACTGTAACGAGCATATGCAGTGAGATCACTGTAGGCGAAAAAGACACAGAAATAATACTTTATTTTCAGCCATTCTGAGAGTAGACTGGGAACGAATGCGGCCACGTGTTGGCAGTTTTTGCTGTTTTTTCTTCCAGGAGTGAAAAAAAAAAATCAAAGTAAAAACAGGCGATTGTGTTTTTCTAACACATTTTGGCCCAAGTGTTTGGTTAAATTATCCACATGCTGTTTGCCATGTTTTTTTTTTCTTGTTCTACCTTTGGCTTCTGTAACTTTCTGGACAACATCTGGTCGGCATTCAACTCCCCACGAAACGCACAGATATTATCCCATGAAAAAGCCAACCCACGGAGAGGAGAAAAGGCATGGAAATCAGAACGGTCTCGTAGACTCGTGTGGGGAAACTCAAGCTGTGAGGGAATTTCACCATTTGGTTTCAGAGAAAGAGGGAGAAAGAGCAGGAGCGACAGAGAGAAAGAGAAAAAGAGAGAAGGAGAGAGAGAGAAAGAGAGAGAGAGAGAGCAACACATCCACTAAATATCCTGCCTGTCCCTATCCATCACTTTAAATGTTACCTAAGCACCAATAGGATGCCATCTGATATAATTGGCAATTCATTTCAAGCCCTGACAATGCCGGCGAGTCATTTCCTTGCATTCAAACAATATGGCGAGTCAGACAAAAGCCGGTGTGTCAACTCCCCGCTTCATTACCGCTGCGGCGATAGCCTCATCTCCGTGGCGACGATGCCCAGATAATTGTTTTCTACCTCTCTCTCCTCAGCCAATTTGGACACAGTGGCCCACACCTCAATACCGGGGCTAGGAGGTGTGTGTGTGAGAGAGAGCGAGAGAGAAAAAAAAAGAGAGAGAGAGAGAGAGAGAGAGATGGGAGGAAGGAGGGAGAGAGAGAGGTGAAGGGTGGGAGAAAAGCAAGGGAGATGGAAAGGAGAGGAGATAAAAATACTGCAATTTTCACTTTTGTTCCCTGTTATTAACACGGTGACACAGCGAACACGGGGAATAATATGTAGCGTGTCCCCATTTATATCATTCCCCATTGTGACATGTGGCAGTTAAGGACAGAGAGGTGGCGAAGAGGGACGGAAGCAACGGACACGAGGAAAAGGGCAGAGAGAGAGAGGGAGGGAGAGGGGGAGAGAGAGAGAGAGAGAGATGGAGAGAGAGAGGGAAAGAGGGAATGAGAGAGAGAGGATGAGTGGAGGGGGGATTGGTAAAAAAAAAAAAGCGTGAGGAAATGTGAATCTGACGAATAAAGTCTGAAAGGTTATCCTGGATAGGCTGTCTGAGGCAATCACAAACGAAAGATCACATTCTGCAACTGATAGCGGAGGCTTCGAATTTCACAAACAAGAGATTAAATTGGCTTTTGATTCAACCGTTCCTACGATTCCTGCTGAATCAGAGGAGATGTGGAGATCAGTGATGATGAATTGCGCACAAATCTCACAATTCAGACTCGTACAAGCTAATGAATATGCTGATTATTTCATTATTTAATTAGCATTTACAGACTGTACCGTAATGAAAAACTTCCTGTATCATCCTCAACGGTGCCGCAGGATTCTCAACACCCTTCCTCTCTGACCGAATGTAGTTTTAGAGAGTGAACGACACTTACTACACCCCTTTGCATTCTCATTTATTATTGTCCATCTCTTTCCTGCTGCCAGTTCGAATGGCTCAACACGCCGTGACTTGCTTCATCATGAGTCCTTCTCCCTCTTCCATCTGTCCCTACCTCCTGTCTTCCTCTCTTCATTTCTTAATTTCTCTCTTACTCTCTCTCTCTCTCAGATTCAAATGTGCTTTATTGACATTGCAATTAGGCACTTTTATTGTCATATAGGAATACATTGGAACATATATACAAAATACACATTTAATGATACCAAAACAGCACAACTGATTCATGAAACAATCCATATACTGTAGATGGAAACCAAAATAACCAGATTGGTGATCAAATAGTCATGTTCCTCTCTCTCTGTCAGTCTCTCACACATGCTCTCCAGCTCATGAGATATAGATGGACAGGAGGACAACCCAGAACATAAAGATGGACACTAAAATAACCAGATTGGTGATCCTCTCTCTCTCTCTCTCTCTCTCTCTCTCTCTCTCTCTCTCAAGTCAAATCAAATCACCAGAATGGTGATCAAATAGTCATGCTCCTCATTTTCTCACACATGCGATATAGATGGACAGGAGAACAACACATAACATAAAGATGGACACTAAAATAGCCAGATTGGTGATCCTCTCCCTCTCTCTCTCTCTCTCTCTCTTTCTCTCTCTCCACATGCTCCCTTTCCTCCACTCCTCTGGCCCCCTACTGATCCATCTCCCCGTCTCCCCTCTCTGTCTCACACCTCCTGTCCACTGCTGTCCCTCAGGGCTCTGGGTGGGTGGTGAAGTGATGGCGGTGGTGGTGGTGGACGGGGGGGTGCTTGGGGGCATTTGACGCCGGTGTGTGGCCTGTCGGGCCGCGTCCCCTCAGCTGCGGAGGAGGCACCGGGCGCCTGGTCACCCCCCCCCCCCCCCCCCACACACACACACCACCCGCCCCCGCTGTAATGAACAGCCCCGACTGGAGGGGCCCGTGTCCTTGAAGGAAACCTCTACACTAATGGCTGCCCGCGTCAACCCTGCCGCCAACACAAACACCTGCCGCACGCTCCGGAGCCACTCAAGCGAGACACATGGAAAATGGGTATGTGTGCGCACACGTCTCTCTCTCTCTCTCTTTCCCCCCCTCTCTCTCCCTCTCTCTCTCTCTCCCTCTCCCTCTCTCTCTCTCTCTCTGTGTGTATGTGTGTGTGTGTCTGTGCACATGTGGATGTACATTATAGGAGACTGACAAATGCCATAAGAGGGACCAGGGAACACATTACCAAATCACCCAGGACACACTCGCTGGAGGAGGAGGAGGAGGAGGAGGAAGAGGAGGAGGGGAGGGGTGTCTAAAGGCTGGATAATGGGCTTCCTCTCTCCACCTTTCAAAAGACATCATGGAGAGGAAGCCCTCAGTGAGGGCCCAGGCTGTCTTCCTCCCCCCATCACTTCAAATACGCCCGTTTACCTCTGTAGCACGTCTATGTTTATTCCGTTTGTGATTTTTCTGTACCGGGAGATCGTTTTTTTCTCTTTTCTTTTCTAAATGCCATTGATTGGAATTGCGTATGCTATTTGAAGACCCTCAAAGGACACTTCTCTCGTGCTATTTGCTGTCTTTTATGCTAAATCCACACACAAATAATAATAACAAAAAACCCACAAGTCTCAAAGATGCCAAAGAAGGTTTTTTCGTCTTTTTTTTTTTTTTTCGAAAAAAGGGAAATTCCTGTGATATCAGTCTCCCCTTGTTGTGTGACTGCATTAATAATTCCGCCGCTAAGAATTACAGCTGAGCTCTCAATGTTTTCTGGCCAAGGAAGCAGCTCTGACTGGGCTTTAATGTTCCCTCCCCTCAGATGAGAACAGAAAGGAATGATTCAGATATCTAAGGAGGGAGAGAGAGAGAGAGAATGAGAGAGACAGGAAGAGAGAGAGAGGAAATGAGAGAGTGAAAAGGCACACAAAGAAGACAAGAAAGATAGAGGGCAAAAGAGAGAATGAGAGAAAGAAAGCATGAGCGAGAGAGAAAGAGATATAGATGAAGAGAGAGAGAGAGAGAGAGAGAAAAAGAGAAATGTGGAAGAAAGATTCTGATTGGACTGTGCAGTTAATTGCTTCTTTGCAGGAGGCACCATTTTCACATGGCCCCTTACTATTCATTTTTTGCTTTTTGCTCCTATGGAAAAGAAAGGACTGATGAAAAAGGAGGAGAATCTTTTGAGGGGGGAGGGGTGTGTAGCTGTGAGGGCTGTGGGCCTGCTGTGACCCTCCCCTGTGGAGACGGACCAACACACAGAAACTCTTTCATTTCGGCACCATGGGAGACGTCTACTGTATGCTGGTGACAAATCCACACACAATCTTTTTTTTCTCTCTCTCCCTCCCTCCCTCCCTCCCTCTTTCTTTTTCTTTCTCTTCCTCTGGACCAACCCCATTCCTTTTTTCCAAGCTAGGCCCACACACACACACACACACACACACACGCACGCACGCACGCACGCACGCACGCACGCACGCACGCACGCACGCACGCACCCACACGCACACGCACACGCACACGCACACGCACACGCACACGCACACACACACACAGACATAAAGACACACACAAACATGCAACCACATGCACATGTGGACTATGGATACATACACACACACACACACACACACACATACTGTACTAAGAGACACACAACGTCACATTTTACCTCTTTATTTGAGTCCACACAAAATAAATAAATATTGAGAAATATATTTAGCTGATGCATTCATATCCCAGGGATGAACATGTGACAGTAACTAAGCACATGCACAGCAAGATCTAACACATTTGTGTCTAAAAATATATTTGTATTGCACAAAGAGAACATGCAAAACAATTAGCATGAATTGACACAGTGGTTGGAGGGACAGATGGTAAGTATTTAGATATAATATCCACAATCATGTTACAGCAAGTCTAAAGATGGATGTGGTGGATGAATTCTAGTGCCTAATCTTGTACTGTACATTGGTTGTCAGCCATCTCTCTCCTCTCTCTCTCTTTCTCTCTCTCTTTCTCTCTCTCTCTCTCTCTCTCTCTCTCACACACATACACACACACACACACACACACACACACACACACACACAAACACACACAGTTCAGCAGCTCTCACACACACACACACTATCCCATAGATAAAAGCAAGAAGCAGGCCTTTACACAACTGTGCCCAGCGCACACAGGACACAGGAAGTATGGTGAGCTAATTGAGAGCTGCTGACCATGAAAGGACCACAGCATTGAAACAGTCGCGATGGACACCTGCAAGTACACTCACACACACACACACACACACACACACACACACACACACACACACACACACACACACACACACATCCCACCCACACAGAGACACACAAATATAGACAAACAAGCACCAACGGGTGTTTGTCCGGTCTTACGGTCCAATTTTAGTTGTTCTTGGGATTGATGAATATTTCACATGTCAGCTGTAGGTAAAGTATGAGGGACACAGCTCTTACTCAATAGGCAGGTATTAGCAAGACATGAAATGGCATGTAATCTCATAACTACCAAATGTCAGCCAATCTCTGACTGTACCCACAATGCACCCCTCGGCATGGGGTACCCATAATCCCCTAATACAGCTGCCAGCATGGGGCCTCTTCACTTCCCACAATGCACCTCTCAACATGGGGCCTGATATAATCCAAAAATGCAGTGCTCAGAACGGATCCTCCTCCACTCCCATGTGGCTCCTGTATGCACACGCCCACAACAACACCCCCAGCGAGCACGCTCGGATCCCATAATAACCTGTAACCTTGGAAACCAGGCCAGTGAGAAAGGAATACATCTCGATGGTGCTTCCGAGATACGCTCTTGGTTTGACACAACAGCCTGCATGAGGAAACATGTTAGTGTGCGTGCACACACACACACACACATACAGACTAGACCTCACAAACATGGGAGGTACAACTGTTCTTCAGACAAAAGTCTCTCTCTCTCTCTCTCTGTTTAATTCTTTCATTGATTTTGTATTTTTGTGTGTCGTGGTAAGCATAGACATTAATTTACTGTAACATTGTACATCAAGAAGAAAATATGGACTTTCCACAATTTGCTAGCATTATATATATTTTTAGCACTATTTGGAAAAATGACTTTTTTATGAGATGAGAAAACTGTATGGGGGAGGCATATATTTCCACCCTGATCAGTGTTACAAATGACACCAGTTTGTCTATTTAGTCTAGGGTAAAAAGAAAATCCAATGTCCTCTGGTATGTTTTAGATCAGTGAGTATCTGTGGTGCAGGAGGTGTGTGTGTGTGTGTGTGTGTGTGTGTGTGTGTGTGTGTGTGTGTGTGTGTATGTGTGTATGTGTATGTGTGTGTCTGTGTCTGTGTCTGTGTGTGTGTGTGTGTGTGTGTGTGTGTGTGTGTGTGTGTGCGTGCGTGTGTGTGTGTGTGTGTGTGTGTGTGTTGAGAGGGGAAGTGATGGCTGACCACCTGTTTATGTCCGTATTTTCCTCCAGCAGCAGCAGCAGGAGCGGGGTGGGCATGTGTTGAGTTGTGTGAGAGAGGCTTCGGTTTGGGGCCTTAATGAAAGCGTTCCCTCTTCCCAGCGCAGTAAAGGAGATGGATCCCCCTCTTTCCCCCTTTAAAGTGAGAGTTTTATTAGACGAGAGCAGAGAAGGGTGAGACAGTCTCCTCTCAGGACTCCCTTTCACACATCCCCAGCCTCTTATCCTCCTCTCCATCCTCTCTCTCTCTCTCACACACACACACACACACACACACACACACACACACACATACACAATCTCTCTCTCTCTCACACATACACACACACACACACACACACACACTCTCTCTCTCTCTCTCTCTCACACACACACACACACACACACACACACACTTCTCTCTATAGATACAGTAAACAGCTCATTCACTCACTCACTGTCTATTTATGAGACTCGGTGGTGAAACCCCCGTCCGTACACAAAGCCACACCAGCCCTTTACATGGAACAGCCAGAGATTACACTTGGCCGTGCTTGTGAACGATTAGTGCCAACCGGGCGCTAATATCTCCGAGCTGGCTGTAACTCAACACCATTCTAGGATCAGATGTTCCCTCTGAGTGGACCATGGGACCGACATGATTATATATTTGCCGAATATAAAATCCCTTATGTTTTATAGCTCTTCTATCTTGGACAATCAGAGCTAAAAATATACTATTATACAGCTCTCATGTTGTATTGTCCATACCAAACGGTCCAAGACACCCATAATATTTTAACGCCCGTTAATGTCAAGATACTGTATGTCACAACACTAATAATGCATTTTATTTTATGTTTTTAAATAAATTAAACGGCCAGTCTGTGTGGTCATGGTCACCTGATGTTCATGCAAGCCCAGTCGAGCTCTTGAGTGAGTACCCAGAGGCTGTTTAATCTATTGTATTTGGTGGATATTTTATCCAGAGCCCTCAGCTGTGAGAGACATGCAGTCACTGCTGCTGTGTCCATGGCAATGTTCTGGGAGTGCTTCTGAGGCCTGCCTGAGACTATACAGCTGCTCATATGGCAACATGAGAGCACTTACCTGTGGGGTGATGAACAAGTTCACAAGGCCCAGGGCTCTCTCTGTCTCTCAGACACAGACACAGTGGTCACAAGGCCCAGGGCTCTCTCTGTCTCTCAGACACAGAGACAGACACAGACACAGACACAAACACAGACACACACACACACACACACACACACACACATACACAAACACACACACACACACACACACACAAACACAGGCGCATACAAGCTTGCACACATGTATGCACAGGTACAGAGCACATACACAGACAAAAATCTACCACACACAACCTGCATATCTTTCTGACAGCCTCTCTCTCTCTCTCTCTTCTTATCTTCCCTTATCTATCCATCCACCCATCCGTCCATCAATCCATCCATCCTCCTCTTTTACCCCCCTCCGCCCAGTTCCTCCTTTCATTTCACCCCCCTTTCCCCCACCTCTCTTTTCCTCTTCATCTCCAGAGAATATGATTTGTCATGGTGACTGAAAGGCCGACAGGGAGAAAAAATGTTTACTCCGGGCGCGGCAAAAAAAAAAAAAAAAAAAAGCAAAAAAGAAAACAAAAAAAAAGAGAGCCCGTCTCTAACGGCTCTTAATGTATTCTTTTAAAAGAATCGACGCAGTGGCACGGAAAAAGATTAATTTATCACGGCAACAGCCAGAGGAAGCGGAGGAGAGCGAGAGGAATGGGTGTAAATTGCGCGGCGGCGACAATGCCCGCCGTTACAGATGGATTTCTCTGTCTGCCGCTCACACTGAGATGAGACGAGAGTAGGGAGAGAGGGAGCCACAGAGAGATAGAGGGAGGGAGAGAGAGAGAGAGAGTATGGGAGGAACAGGGGGGAAAGTGGGGAGGAGGGAGTGAGAAAAGGGGTTTTGGGGAGGGGAGAAAGAGAGTGAGAGAAAAGCAATTTCGTCAGCTCTCGTCAAAACATTCTGACGGGGGTAATTTTGATCCATTAGCTTTCTCCCTCGTTCGCCTTGGCCAATTTTCCATCATTCTCCTTTTCTCTTCTCTCCTGTGAGAGCTGGGTGAAAGGAAGAGAGAGAGAGAGAGAGAGAGAGAGAGAGGGAGGGCAGAAAGAAAGAAAGAAAGAGAGAGCGAGAGGGAGGGAGAAAGAGAAAGAGAGAGATCCCCGTGGCTGGAAAAGCTGTTGTGCAAAAGATCTTAACCCCTCCTCCTCCATCTTCCCGTCCGCGTTCGATCCATCTCCATTGGCTACTCTGCAGGTGTTGTTCAAGATGGTGGATCGTTTGGTGTCTAAGTGACAAAAATGACAGAGGAGCAGAGACAGCGCCCAACAGACAAGCCTGGCAATTGATATGCTCTTTTGGCCGTGGTCTCGGGTTCAGAGAACCTGTGTGAGGGCGTCATAGTGAGAGTGTGTGTGTGTGTGTGTGTGTGTGTGTGTGTGTGTGTGTGTGTGTGTGTGTGTGTGTGTGTGTGTGTGTGTGTGTATGTGTGTGTGTGTGTATGTGTGTGTGTGTGTGTGTGTGTGTGTGTGTGTGTGTGTGTGTGTGTGCATGTATGTGTGTATGTGTGTGTGTATGTGTGTGTGAGAGAGAAAGAGACAGAGAGAGAGTGTGTGTGTGTATGTGTGTGTGTGTGTGTGTGAGAGAGGGAGTGTTTGTGAAGATGTGTGTGTGTGTGTATGTGTGTGTCTGTGTGTGTGTCAGTGAGACTCCGTGCCTATGTGCATTCCTCTCTCTGAGAGTTGGTCTGTGAATATGAATGTAATGTAATTGTTTGACCATTAGTGACTGTGCATGACTTGATGTATGCAAGAGAGAGAGAGAGAGAGAGAGAGAGAGAGAGAGAGAGAGAGAGAGAGAGAGAGAGCGAGAGAGAGAAAGAGAGGGGTGTGTGTGTGTGTGTGTGTGTGTGTGTGTGCTTGCGCGCTGGGTTTCATTTCCCAGCAGCTCTTAATGGACTGATTGAAGGTGCTGATTGGCTGGGGAGGCCTCTCACCTGGCTTTCAGGGCTGTAATTAGCAGCTGATTGAAAGGTCGCCCTGCATATCTGCACACACGCACACACACACACACACACACACACACACACACACACACACACACACACACACACACACACACACACACACACACACACACACACTCATACATGGTTTGAACATAGACACACACACACACACACACACACACACACATACACACACACACTTACACACTCATGCACACACATACATACACTCATACATCCATATACATACACACAGACGCACGCATGCACACACACACACACACACACACACAGATGCACATGCTCATACTCACACACACACACACATACACACACACACACACACACACACACACATACACACACACACACACGAACAGACACACATGCACACACACACGCACACTGATGTTCCTGGAATGGTGATGGAGAGGCCATTAGCAGGAGAGCGTAGAGAGGCAGGGAAGAGAGGCTGCTGGGCCATGATAATTATGAGCTAAATATGAGCTACCCGCACAGGTATTCTCATGTCAAACACAGAGCTGAGGAACCACAACAGAGTATTCTCTTATCTGAGGCTGCTGAAAAGGCAAGGCCGTGGCTAATGGCTGAGGTGCTCACAGACTACTTGGGGTCATGTTGTAACCTGAATTGACTCAGAGATGTGTGGTATCTGGCCGCTGTGTTTTCTGTAGTGGTAGCTATGTGGTGGCTGGTTATGTGGCTGGTCGGAACATAAATGGCCACAGCTATGAAGAGGAATGGGGCGGAGCCTCATCACAGGCTTCCAATCGGATCGGATCGTAAACGGCAACCAAGAGGAATGCTTGAAGATTTTGTATTTTGTTTTTGTTTGGTTAAGTTGCTACTGATCAGATCATAAATGGCCTCAGCAATGAAGAGGCGTGACTAAATAATTTATGGGTGCCTACATCGAGGGCTTGTGCTTTGTCTGGCTATGTTGCTGATCGGATTATAAAGGGCCACAGTGGCATATTT
>NC_085007.1:23534014-23546514 GCF_963854185.1 Sardina pilchardus | reverse complement strand
GTTTTGTAGTTACCCTTAAAGAAACAACACTCGCTTTGATTTTTCATCACAAAAAAGTAGCTTCCTCTTTCTCACTCTCTCACTGTCCCTCTCTCACTCTCTCTCTCTCTTTCTCTCGCTCCATTACACTATTGCTGTTTTGGCCTCTTGGTTTTAGGAGGAGAAAATTGTTTTGTGAGGGCTTTGTTGGTGTTGAGAAAAAAGAAATGAAAGGCAGCTCAAAGCCAGAGATATACAAGCACACAACATTTTTGATAGAAGATTTTCGGCGCACTCTGCAATCTTAAAGAAAATGGCCTCAAGAAGACATCTGAGTCATTTTCTCAAAATGGCGACCTTAAGAAAAAAAAATGGACTAAAGAGTCCTTTGAGAGCACTGTGAACTTTCATCACAGTCAAAGCAAAGCCTTCAGACAGTGTCCTACTGTATGAGTTCAAATGACCTGGCCAAATATAAAAGCTTCTAGAATATCCTCTGAACTGGTAATTATGCCTCCTCGGACTTAGGGTCTAATTGAGTTAACCACATATCACCGCAGTTTAACGCAGGGAAGGGGGCAGAAGTCCCAGAGGAAACACTCTGAAATATAGTTAGACCTTGGAACAATGGCACACTCTAAATTCCCACCGCCGAGAGATGAGTTCTGCTCCCTGAGGACCTAAGATTTAAAGGGAACAGGCCACCCTGCTGTGGAAGGGCAAATATATGGCTCTGTGCCTCCTTCGCTGCACGACCATGCGTGTTCTCTTGGCTCAGTGGTTTAGAAGGAGACATGCCTCAAATCCCAAATCACATTCGACTTAAGGCACACGCGATGCACGAATAGTATGCAAGCAGTATGGGCCATGGGAAATCTACCAAAAAAGGATTTTTTTTAACGTTATGTTGATTCCTGTCTTTTTCTAAATAACTTGTCTCTGTGTCGAAGGTTATAGTGAGTAGTGGATGGTTCTGGCAGCACCAATATTGTATCTGCAAGTCTGCTATGTTGATATTCAAAAAGCTTGTTAGAATTAAATGATGATAGAATATGTAGTTCTAATGTCATGACCACAGGGTACAAAAAAACACCATTCAAGAGAAAGACAGGCTTGACTGTGACGTCTGAAACTTATTTTCTGACAGCCAGCTCTTGAAGACGACCTGGAAAACCTTGACCTTGTATTCCCAGAAGAACGGAAGAAGACTAGAGGATGGGAGAGTTCCAAGGCAACAAAGAGGGAAGCGGTGGACTCGACTCCGAGTTGAGATTCTCCGATGACAAGACGGTAATGACGGGGTCAGCTCCAAGCACAGCACTCGGGCGCGGGGGGCCGTGGTGGAGGTGTCGGGTCTCTCTGGGTGGTGACAGGGTTCGACGTCAAGCGTGATCCTCAATCCCGGAGCCAATTTGATTAGCATGGGAACCGAGATTGAAGGATCACCTCGAAATCCCCTGGCGAACGTCTGAACAGAGATAGAGGTGTTGATCTTCGCGCTTCCCCTCTGTGACTCACACCGCAAAGGTGAAGTTTCAACTTATTACACCAGCGGTGAACACGACTGTCATTATCCTCATTTTCATGGAGAAATCTGACAAGGCCCAGAGTGCCGCAAGGCTTAATAAACTGGAATTAAGTTGACACTGTTCGACCCGGCCCACAAAGCAAAGAAAAACAGCAAGTCGTCTCTGCGGTTTTTCACACCATGAATGCAAAATGTTGTACGTGGACCCTAAAAAAATTCCCCTTCTGTCATGGTGACAAACAGTAAACAGCATTGACTGGAGTAACTTTTTGTTTCCCCAACTGACCTAATGACCCCAGCATTGTGTCAAATTCTTAAAACGCATCTCTTTGGGACAGTGATTGTTACGCCAACTGTGTGTGATTATGTTGGCACAGTTGGTGCTGTTGTGTGAAGACATTGTACTTAAACTATCCAATTAAGCCATACACAAATTAAAGCATGGCTCTCTAAAGGGTTACAAACAAGCCTCTTAATTAATTTTCGACAACAGTCCAACGATTCATTTTTTTTTCTTTTTAATAGTCAAAGGAGTAAGCAAAATGGGGTCCATGCTTACGTGCCTGATAAAGCATTCAAGATGGCGGCAAGCTAGAGATTAGAACTTGAGAAAAGAAGTTTATGTAAAATGGCACACTAAAGCTGACGCCATATTCCGAGTGGAGGCCCTCATGGGGTTCTAATGTTTGTTTGTGCCGGGGTGAGTAGCGACAGAGTGAGAGAGAAAGAGAGAGAGAGAGAGAGAGAGAGAGAGAGAGAGAGAGAGAGAGAGAGAGAGAGAGAGAGAGAGAGAGAGAGAGAGGGAGAGAGGGAGAGAGAGAGAGTGGGTGGAAAAAACTTGCCACTTTCTTGTTTTAATCCATTCGGTCTTTGAATGACAGAATTAAGTTTCTCTCACTCTCAGTGGGAGACGCATTATGGATTAGTATGACTATCTGCTGGAACATCGGCCTTACTGCAGGTTATTGAATACCGCCGCGAAAGAGCAGAACTAATTAGAGCTCACGTCTCCTGTAAAAAGAGTTATCTTACAGATAGCCTGCAGACCAGCCACACTTTCTCCATTTGTTCTGTTTTTCTATCCTCGGAAAAACTAATTACATTTTCTTATGGAGTGAAAAAGAGAGAGAAAGGGATAGAAAGAGAGATGGAGTGTGTGAGAGAGAGAGAGAGAGAGAGAGAGAGAGAGAGAGAGAGAGAGAGAGAGAGAGAGTGAGGGGTGGAGAGATATGCTCAACCACCCTTCAAACCAGTTCTGACCTTCGTTTGACAAAATGACATCTGAAGACTCAATTAAGCTGATAATTGCCATGATCATTATTTTACTGTGGATTCTGGTGATGTGCCCTGGACAAAAATCGAGCTGCTAGCTCATCCACAGGAAGAGCAAGGGGAGGAAAAGACAAAAAAACCCGTCTCCCAACATCTCATTCATCACGGTTGCGGACAAAAATTGTGAGGAGCTACTTAGATAACATTTTCCAAAAATGACAAGAGCATGGAAAGATAAATGATATTTTGTGGTTATGTACATATTTAGCAGTCCACCACAGGAGTTTGCATGCAAACAAATTCCCAAAGCATTCATACTCGCATACTGTATATCAGTATTTTTTGAGATCACATAAAAAGCTGAAACTCTTTGCAGCAGTGGTATGACTTTATATTCAAGATGATGTAGATCTAATCCCATACAGTGGTGCATGTGTACACTTTCATCAAGCATCCTCGTGACTGAGTTAAAGCCAACACAATGTGCATATGAAATCTTCTCCATCAGTGTGTCCACCCACATATATTGGATGTGGAGGATCCTGCTGTGTGTGTGTGTGTGTGTGTGTGTGTGTGTGTGTGTGCGCGCGTGCACAAGCTTGATGGGCAGGTCTGCAGGCTGTAGCATGCTGAGATGTGATTGTCTCTGACAGCCTGTTTGTTCAGATTCCACCTGGGCACACTAACAAACACACACTCTAAAAATGATTCTCTCTCTCTCTCTCTCTCTCTCTCACACACACACACACACACACACACACACACACACACACGCAAATGAGACATGCTCACCCTACAGCCTCTTTGTCATTAGCTGTAGAGAAAAATGACACAATACATAAAAGCTTGACATTTAATGTATATTAAACACATAGCCTCTCACCTCATCACACAGCAATGTACTCTCACATGCATGACCATGATCACATCTTCACATAACATACATCCTCCCGTCTTATCTATGTGATCCTGATCTTTGTAACAAAATGTCAAGAGAAGACAAGAATGAAATATACAAGCGTGGAGAGTGACACTTGCTTGTTACCTTCTCCCTCTGAGAAAGAAGACCGGCGCGTGCGGTTTGGAGGGTGAGATCTGCCCGTGTGTCCTCGTGAGAGGAGGGTGCCCTCAGCCTGGCGAGACCCACCGAGAGAGAAGGGACCCGGGGGTGCAGGGGGTGCAGGGAGGGGGGGGGGGGGGGGGGTGGGGGAGGAGGAGGGGGTGCAGGGACAGGGCCCTGGCCATGTCGGCCTGTCATGGCTAATGTGACGGTACCTTGAGCGGATGGGGAAGGTTGATGTGGTGATAGCTCATACGGCCAGAGTCACTGCGGCATTAGAGAGGGCAGTAATGAGGATGGATGTTCCTGAGCTGGTGTCAGAGGTGTGTGTGTGGCTAGGTGTGTGTGTGTGTGTGGGTAGGTGTGTGTGAGAGAGAGAAAGGGTGGATGAGTTGGTGAAATTACCCCAAGCTAGTGTGTCAGAGGTGTGTGCAAGTGTGATTTCTGTGTGGCAAGTTGCTGTCACAGGTGTGTATGTGTGTCTGTGTGTGTGTGTGTGTGTGAGAGAGAGAGAGAGGGGAGAGAAAGAGCGAGAGAACGAGGGCACAGTGTGCGTGTTCCGTGGGTGCACTGCAATGGATGTGACACTCTGATGGACACAGGAAGTGGGTGAGTGAGGCAGAAGCGAAGAGGAAATGAGGGGACAGGAGAGGAGAGAGAGAGGAGAGGAGAGGAGAGAGAGGAAGAAGAGAGGAGAGAGGAAGAGGAGAGAAAACGAGGGAAGAGGAGAGGAGAGAGAGCAAGAGGAGAGGAGAGAGAGGAAGAGGAGAGGATATGAGGGAATAGGAGAGGAGAGAGAGAGGAGAGGAAACGAGGGACGAGGAGAGGAGAGAGAGGAAGAGGAGAGGAGAGAGAGGAAGAGGAGCACCAATGGGCTCTGGCAAGGCCTTTCGCCATGCTAAGCATTATTTACTATTTGGTGCTCAGTGACTGTGTGTCGGTGTGTGTTGTTTATGTTCCAGTCTCTCTAGCTCTCTGTGTCTTCTTTTGCTCTCCCTCGGTCTCACTCCATCAGCATTTGGGAGTCAAAGAGAGCGTGAGGTCCCGTGGGCTTCCTGGTCTATTATGCCAAGGTCTGTTTCCACATGCTATGGATTTTGTGTGAGTGAGTGTGTGTGTGCGTGCGTGCGTGTGTGAGTGAGTGTGTGTGTGCGTGCGTGTGTGCATGAGTGTGTGCGTGCATGCATGCGTGAGTGTGTGTGTGTGTGTGCGTGTGTGCGTGAGAGCGTGTGTGTTCGGGTCGTGGGTTACTGGGGGAGGAATACTCACTGAGCATGTCTGGAGCAATTTACTACAGAAGAGAGTGGGCTGGTTGTGTCTGCTGTTCTATGTGTGTCTGTGTGTGTGGATGCAAGTGTGTACAGTATGACCTGTATATAAGGTGTGTGTGTATGTGTATGTGTGCGTGTATGTACTGTATGTGTGTGTGTGTGTGTGTGTGTGTGTGTGTGTGTGTGTGTGTACATGCCTGTGTACGTTGTTTATTCTAGCGCAGCATGCAGTAAGGTGCAGATGTCAATATGGATCAGCACACATCTGGATGGAGAGATCACAGAACATATAGTCCTCCAAGAGACACACACACACACACCCACACACCACACACACACTCAGGTCACGGAACATATAGTCCTCAGAGAGAGATGGCGCACCTTCCCCGGCCTGAAGACCTGCAGAGAGAAATGTAAAAAAGAGAGAAAGAAAGATAACGAAAGAAAGAGAAAGAACCCCCACTCCTCCACACACACACGCACACACACACACACACACACACATACACACACAAATTTGTAAAGCTGTGAGATATCGTTATCCACCTCAGTGTGAAGATATTTCTGAGGGAAATCTCAGATTATCAGATCAATCATAAATTAACTTTGCCGACACCTTTATGTGCAGAAGAGACCGTCGCCACCGCTTCTATCAAATTATTCATTTCACACAAAATTAATCCACTTCCTCTGAGACGTGATGTTAAGTGAAGTCTGGTCGGTGGAGGAGTATTCGGGCCTTGCGTTTTCAAATGTTGCTTTTCCAACAGCTTTCACTTTAGTTCTCCTAAGAGTTCTTTTTCCTGAATAATCACTGTGCAAAAAAAGAAGACCCATCTAATGTTGTCCAACAGGCTGACGTTCATGGCACTCTTCTACGTTCACAGAACGTTCATAGGACTCTTCTAAAATTGGGAATAAATGACTGAAAGGAGGCTAGAAGGAAAGCACATGAAGACAGCACCTGCTCTTTCCACTGTGCTGCTAGTCTCAGTGGCATTCGGCTCACATACTCCGGCTTGAGCATCGGACAAAATTCCAGGGATGTTCCCCGGTATTCCCAAAGGGCCGAGATGGCCCCTAACCCAGCCACAATGGCCTTGATCCCCCTGTCACAGAGTGACCCCGGCCTGATTAACTGAGCGTAAGATGGGCAATCAATCAGGGGGAATATGGCAGAGGGAGTCAGCAGAGACCGAGGAGTACAGATTCATTATTTTAAGGGGCCAATTTGACAGAGAGGCTGGGATGAGAAACAAAGAAAAAGGGGATGAAAAAAGAAAGACAATGGAACGGAATGGTATAATGGCTTCCTTCTTCTCCGCCCCTGCTCACGACTTTGCCGCCGTCTCCCTTCGTTCAGATGTGAGGGACCTCTTCTGCCTCCTACCACCACCACCACCACCACCACCACCACCACCTCCACCCACTGCCACCAGCCTGCTCCCACTCAACCCTCCGTCACCTCCCCCACCTCACCACACACACACATGCACCCCCCCTCTCCAGCCCCCATCTACCCCCACCCCCCCCCCCAACCCCTGCGCTGCAAAGCCCCCGTTTCAATTCCATCTCCACTCATGCACATTCACAAGGCATATCATTAAACACAATAGGGCTTTTATCGCCGCCTGTCATGAAATACTGCTGGATTTGCATTGGAATTTAATTAGGCGTTCTCGCGGCTCGCGCATCCGAGAAATCTCTCTCTTTCATGCTGACACGGAGGAGCACAGACACACACACACACACACACACACACACACTCATAGGGGACAGATAGACATGGACAGACCGATGAAATGCACGCATTCACATAGAAATGTATGCGTGCACACACATACACACACACACACACACACACACACACACACACACACACACACACACACACACACACACACACACACACACACACACACACACACACACAAATTAAATACATTCATAAATGCATAGGAATAAATTTAGTGTAAAGCTACATGTAAATGCTCTCAAGACCACTAAATGGAAAGCAAGCAACCCTAAATCAATATACTTTTGTTAAATTCAGCAAATATCTTCTCATAGTCCGTTAGCTGTCCGTTCTGTGAGTGTGCCGAAAGAGAAATCAGAGTTAGCACTGTTGAGTTTTAAGAGAAGCATAATTGAGCCTCATTCACTTCCAGAGTTCTCAGTCCTCTGCTTTGTTCTCAGCAGCACCTATTGGTATCAGTCTTGACATACTAGCATTTTGGCGAGGGAAAATTGGGCCCAGTCATGTTTGTTTTTTTTTAAAAAGGTCTTTCAATTATTTCTCTGTCTCCATGTGAGTGTTGTTTACTTCTCTCTTTCCTTCTGTGTTTACATTTATTAGGCCTTTTGTTTAACTATTTCATTTTTTCACTGAATAGGTAATTTATTCTTTCTAAATCCTTAATAAGCAACTAGTTGGCCTTGATCTAAGGTTACTGATATATAGTATGGATCAAAATAGAAACAATACATTGTGTCAATATTGTACTATATTGTCAGTATAAGTCACATATGCAGACAGTGTATAGGGATTCTATAAACTCTCTATTTTAATCAACACTATAAACCAGTAACCTTACATCAAGAGCAACTAGTTTTAAGGATTTACTAAGAATTCATGACCTATTGATTGAGAAGAAGAAATCCAATAAAGGCCTAATAGATGTGCAATCATGCTTAATACAGACCTTGTTAAGCAGTAATACATGCACATATTAGCTGTATGGTGAGCATGTATTCCCTAAAACCAAGTGTTACCAATTATTTACGAATGATAAATGTTCGTAAATAATGGGTACGTACGAATGTACGAATAATTTGGAGTTCTGAAATCCGGTTAAGGTCAAAGTGTCTAGGTCGTCTCCATCACCCATGCAGGACCATAGTCCTTTGGCATTAGACCATCTGGGTTCCACTATATTGTTAGTGTCCCAGCATTGACAATGTGGATCCATGAACATGGGAAGCAGTGCTTCTGAAGGAGTACTGAGGGGGTTGGGTGCATTTGTTGGCCATCGTTACCTCTACATGTTCACGTTGCATGTCCAGGCCATAAACTATGAAACAACAACCTATTGGAAAACTGCCTTGCCCACGAAAGACAACACGGGGACACAGTGATGACCATAAATTAGAAAACACCTCATCAAGATCCTGTAAGTTTCTCCACTGACAACTGTAAAATCAAACCCTTAATCTCTTCTGGAGTTTATCTCACGCGAGTGATTATTATGACGATGAGGTCCCAAATTATTTATTATGATGACACTGTGAGCTCATCTGAAATTCATATTATTATTATGCATATGAGTGTGATTATAAAGGCTCATAAATAAATCTACTCTTTAGTCTGGTCTTATTGGAGATTTTTTTGATCAATCGTCCTATGAGACAGAGGTGTTAAAGCACTCGAGTTTGTTAGAGTTTGTAAAGGCACGACCCTGGAAATGCCTGGGGCAGCACCCTGAGTGGTTGGATAATTTGCACAAATTAAACATTTCAGTTGTCTCCTTTGTTTATTTTGTGTCAATGTTGCTCTTTATAAGTCTGGCCGTAGTGTCAAGGGTGAATTTACGGTGCAACACCCTGGTTGGAGACCGCCTGCCTGAAGTTCTTCTCAAGAAGAAGCCTGAGTTTGTCTTCCCTTCCCACCCCTCCCTCCCTCCTCCTTCTCTCTCTCTCTCTTTCCATCTTCCTTGCTTCTTCTTCCTCGCTTTGACTGATCCAGACTCTATTTCACAGACAAAATATTCTCTGTAGCAGCTGTCAGAGTGTTTACCCACGGGCTTGAATCTTTATCCGAAGGTTGACATCTAATAAAAATAAAAATAAAAATAAAACTGCCCTGCAGGTGAAGTTTTTTTTTTTTTCCTGCACCGCCCTCCCCCCACCCTCTCTATATCTCTCTCTCTCTCTCTCTGTCTCTTTCTCTCTCTCTCTCTGTCTCTCTCTCTCTCTCTCTCTCCTGTGGAGAGGAAGAACCCTGAGCTCACCAGGAATCTGCAGCCAAGGTTAGGCAGCGCTGCAGGGCCTCCAGCCATCGGAACCACAGGTGTGGAGAGTATGGAGGTGCCATAACCACTGATTAAAATAACATGAATTACAGGCTTTTTAATACTTTTTAATTAGTTGAAAAGCTAAATGGAGCAGAAAGAGAGAGAGAGAGAGAGAGAGAGAGAGAGAGAGAGAGAGAGAGAGAGAGAGAGAGAGAGAGAGAGAGAGTAAGGGGGAGAGAGAGAGAGAGGAGTTAACAGTTGCCACAGAAAAGTGTCATGTGTCATTAATTGGACCATGGCTTTAAACCTCTATACGCCACAATGAAGGAGAGGAGAGGCCTCTTAGTTTTTCTGTTGCTGAACACAATACAATGAGCAGGACTGATGTTTCATTTTTACTGCCTATCAGTGGAATCAGCACAGTTACATTTTGTAATTTGGGCCTGAATTTCATTTTAATTGAATTTAATTTTGAATTATAAGTAATCTCTGATGAATCATTCAGTTTGTTTCCAAATGTTTATTGTCAAACTGTTTATTTTGCATAAAAAGAATTGCAAAACATGCAAGTGAATCAGATAAGTCACAATGACCTAATGCAACAACTTAATTGGAATGGGACGTCAGGAGATGACATGGGACATGAAAGGCCTTGCCACAGCTGACAGTATGTTGCTCAACTTGTGATTCGACATTTGCATTGATTCATCTAGTACATTCTAACGGAGAGCATATCAATGATGTTTTTACAGAAATCACAATTCATATGAACATATTGGGGTGTCTGGGCATAGGATCTGCATTGTCTGCAGATCACTTTAAAACTACCAATTGAGTCTAAAAGGTTCTCATAGTCTCCCATAACATCCATTCATCATCTTGCTGCAGATTGTTGCAGATTGAAGCACCATTCGGTTCAGCATGTGCCTGACTCCACATAGAGCCGTGTAGACCCATTATCAACGTCATGCTATGCCTCTGCTAACAAGGCAATATAGCCTGATAAACTCCAAAGAAAGTGTATTTGCTAACGTGTCATACTGTATATATATATATATATTTTAAAAGTGAGCAGAAGCTAACTAATCATAACATTCTAACCCAAGCTAGAGCGAAAAAGGGACATCGTCACTTGGCCTATCTAGGTTCTATAGAAGGCGCATCTGCTGAACAGGAGAGATTAGCAATGTCCTTGTGACTAAGGTACTTCTCCTCTTCTTAGTTCTCCAGATGGATCAGATTTGATAAGTAACTGTTTAGCCATAGCCACTAATTGCTAAGCTGCTATCAGAAATTCAACAGAACAGATGTAGGCCATACTGTAGATTCGAGTGAGGGGTTGATTAACATAGTGCCGGGCTAACAGTATTGTATTATGTAATTCACAAATCTAATTGAAGATACCAGTTTAATTTGAACTTTTGAGCACCATAAGCATCAGGAACCGGCTTCTGAATGCATATGTACTGTATGTTGTATCCATATAATTAAAATTTAAATTAAAATTTGCATCAAATCATTGCTAAATAATCCTACTTATAGGCATTCATGGTTATGGTTAGTTTGCATGCATTGCTTTTTTTTAAATACAAAACTACACCAATACAAGCCCAAGGAATTCTCACATCTGTTGAGGGGGGAGCTCACTTGGGGTGGCCAATCAGATTCTAAGAAGGGGGTTGTGCCCTCCCTGTCCACCACTCTGGCCCGCCCTTGCCGTTACCATGGCAAATCTGAAACCCTTCACTTGTTGACACGTGAGAACGCTAAATACCCAGAGTGCCCCCTGAGCTCAATGTTAATTAGCTAAGCCACTTAATGAGCCACAAGTGAGAAGAAAGAAAGGCTACCAGAAATCTCTTTTGCCATACGATGGCACGGCAAACAATCAAATCATTTTTAAGTCTTTTTTTTTTTGGTTTGTTTTGTTTCCTTTTGCGGCCTAGCTCTCGACAATTAACAAAATGAGAGCTAATTAGCGATTCATAAATGCATTATGGTAATGAGAGGACAAGGGGAAACATGCAGAATTATAAACCTCATCAGAATAAGGCCATTAGATTAGGCCAGTGAATGAGTTATTTACCCTCAGTAACGACGCGACACAATTTCCCAACAGAAACACGACAAACACAAGAAGGTTCAGATTATTCTTCCTAATACAATAATTCGCAAACCTTGTTAACACATAAAGTCGCTCTAAAGGGTTTGCACTTTGGAAAGTCAAACATGAAAAAAAAAAAGTCTCGAACAGGAGGGAAGTTTCTAATGGCACTTTTAGAAAGTGAACTTGTGACACGCGTGCACGCTCATACACACTCACACACACACACACACACACACACACACACACACACACACACACACATAGTGACTCAGAAGGGACTGTTGAAAAGCACACCCAATTAGCCAAAGTATTAGTTAAATGAAGCATTCAGTGCAGTCCAGGAGCAGTGATAGCGGCTCACAGCGGGGGACTGAAACGGGAGAGATGGCCTCTTCTCACCGCTCGCCCGCAGAGAGCCAGAATGACCGTCCCAGACAGCCCATCCTGGAGAGCCCAGCCACACTGCCCCCTCCACGCCTCAGTTCCCTGGAACAACAATAGGTTAGACACATCAGGTGAATTTTCCTTGAAGGGCCTTATGGGCACGTTCCATTACCATAAGTCATTTAGCCGACCGTATGATCCAAGCACAATGAGCGAAACCATTATGACAATATATGCGTTCGCTCAACAAATGAACCCATGAACTTGACTTGCTGCCAATATATTCTGCTGTAGTATGGAAACCGTTTTCTCATGGTACCAAGTAGAGTTATGGCTGCATGTGTCCATTCTTTTGGGTCATGTGTTATATATTAAATATTTAATTACAATTACATTATCCATACATAATTATATATTGAAATATTACATTTAAATGCATCTTATATAAGTCTTTTGTTACCTTAATATAACAGCTTCAACGTAATTTTGATGGTAAACTAGTTTGCAATAGGGAGAATAGCACACCCTACAAGCATCTGTTTTTTAACTTCACTCTCCCACGACCCGGAGACTTCACGAAAATTGCGCAATAGCCAACTATTCATATGAAATGATGTAATAGTCTAGTCAGTTGACATGGCTCTTGGCTCTCTTGGATCTCGGATCTCATGGATCTTTGCTGGTTTGTAAGCAATTCCACATGTACTATGTCCAAAGGGAAGAGGGCAAGACATGAGTGGTATGGACGACAGTTGTGTAAAATATACTCCGCAACAGTAGGGGGAGCCCAGTAGCAAAGAATAACCAAAACTGCGTAAGACAGCTTTTCAAATTCTAATTTAAACTTATTTTAAACATGATAGAGGACAACTAGGCTTTTTCAGCAGGT
>NC_085007.1:23516514-23529014 GCF_963854185.1 Sardina pilchardus | reverse complement strand
CACTCACACTCATACATACATTCAGTCTCTCTCTTCACTCACATACCTACAGCACCCTAAAGGGGTAAGGGGAGGGGGTGGGAGAGGGGGAGGGTTCTTCATTCATTTTATCCACTGAGGAGGAATATTGCATATCTCCACTCCCAAGATTGCTGCATAGCTTATCTACTGTAAATGCCACAGCACTGCATTCATGTTTCACATACCGTTCCACATATCTGTCCATGTCTTCTTTCAGGGTGGCTGGCACAGCCAGCCATGTCCCGGAACACCCTTATTCACTATATTCAGCTAACTTTACAACCTCACTTCACTGACTTCAGACCTCACCTCACTATATCACAGCTGCAGAAGGTCCATTCCCATCACCATCACACACCCCTCACACTGGACTGCACCACACTGTACCTGGATCAGCCTGAGAAAAGGGGTGTCAATCGACAGAAAGTTGGGAGCATCTGTCAACATTTTTGAGAGTTGTACTCAGTTAAGTGGTTCTAATGGTTGGTAGTCAGGGCCAAAATTGAAACATGTCATTTGGCTTGAACAAAGCACCCAACACTGTCTGTCTTCTGTGATGCTAATTGTAGAGGCGCTCTCGTCCCCTCGTCTGATAGAGAGACGGGGTCACAATGGACACCTGCTGTGCCCTCGGCCCTTAAAGGCTATCATTGAAATGTAATAGTAATAATAGTGATAATAAAACATCATAAAATAACTTTAATGACAGTCACAAAGCCTCGCCGAGTGCAGCGGGGATTGTTCTTCTTGTTTTGCTATCATCAGTCACAATATTCCCGCCTTTCTCATAGCTCAGAGAGCGCCATGTTGCCTTTTCCCTTTAATTAAATAGCGCTGGGTTTTGAATTGATGACTTTTATCTTCGGTGAAATAGATTTGCTCAATGAAAAGCAAGGGAGATACAATAAAAGGAGAGAACAAAACAAAGAGCCACCAAAACTTAGGAAATGTTTTTTTGATGATTACAGAAATAAATTAAAGTCAAATGATCTGAGCTTTACCAAACATGATGGAATTCACAGATGTGAGTGAGTGAGTATGTGTGTGAGTGTTTGTGTGTGTGTGTGTGTGTGTGTGTGTGTATGTGTGTGTGTGTGTGTGTGTGTGTGTGTGTGTGTGTGTGTGTGTGTGTGTGTGTGTGTGTGTGTGTGTGTGTGTGTGTGTGTGCGTGTATGAATGTGAATGCACATCTGTGTGTGTGTGTGTGTGTGTGCGCGCCTAGCTGTGTATGTTTGATAATAAAATATAAAATGCCTGGGGGATTTACTTCACGCTGTGTTTAATTCTGCCAGAATAATAATCAAAAGAAATAATAAAAATGGAAATTAACACAACGAGGAGATAGCGAGAACGGGAGCGCCTGTCTTTCGCGTGAAGCGATGCCAATCTGGTCGTACCACCACTTCACAACCCTAAACTTTGTCTTTAACCTTGCACACAATAGTCCGACTCGACGCCGTGTTGTGGACAACAAGCATTTAACCCTCCCCTCTATTGTTCTCAGTCTTGACTCGTGACTGAGTTATCTCACGGCGGCCATGTTCGCGAGCTACAGTAATTGCGAGACTGCAAAAGTCCACAGATACATTTATTATGAGTGGCAATTCAAATGACTACCCCCAGAGTCTGAAGCGGCGGCCTCCGAGAGAGCTTTAGTCTCTCACCACAGCGAGAAGCCCACTGAATCGGAAGTGGAAACGCTCAGACAACCTCCCGCTGGGCCTCCTAATGCATGGAATTCTATCACTTTCCGAGTCAGTTAGCCGCATAAAGGAACTCCGATAAGGCGTTTTTATAGAATATTTACTGACTCTGGTATATGGGTTTCTGATGTGGGCTGATGTACGTTTTTTTTTTTTATGCCGCAGTAGCTCACTGCAGAAAAAGTTAGCAACTTTGCAACTTACAGTATAACTTCAACTTTGAGTATGTCTGACTGATGTGATATATAGGGATCTATACCCATTTTGAGCTTCTGGTTTGTTTCAGACAAGTGATTTCTCTGAGATAATAACACCATGCATGGCACAGAGCACAGCCTGCATGTCACTTGAAGTCTCTAATTGATGTGCTTGCGTATGGACTTCTTATTCAATGACTTCATATACAGCTCGGTTGCAACCACATTTGCAACCAGTTATTTTTCCAGTTTAGACTTCACTTGTTCACTTGGTCGGTTCTTGTCTGCAAAGTCCATTCGCAGTAAGAGATGTTAAGTACATTGCCATCTGGTGCTGTGTGACAGATGGCAAGAACTCCAGGGGAGTGCCAAAGAACCAGGATGGAAGAATGAGAGTGGTCATCTCAGATAGGTTATTAAGGTAAATAGACAAGGTTGAATAAGCACCCTGTGACTTATATGGGCATATATGTACATTATAACAAATGAATAAACATTCTATGACATAAGCCATACAAGCATGTTACGACAAATCAATAAGCACACTATAACATGCACGTTATGACTTCTTTCCATTCTATGGGGGTAGCAGTGACTCAGGAGGTAGAGGAGTCGTCTAGCAACTGGAAGATTGCTGGTTTGAGTCCAACTCCTCCTGAAGTGTCCTTGAGCCAGACACTTGACCCCAGTGCTCCCGATGAGCCGGTTGGCACCTTCCATGGCAGCCTCCGCCATCGGTGTATAGTGTGTGTGAATGGGTGAATGTGAGTCCTGACAATGTAAAGTACTTTGAGTGCTCGAGTTGAAAAAAGCGCTATGTAAATGCAGTCCATTTAGCAACTATTTAATTGAACTATTGAATGGGAAGTACAACTGGCCACATGCGTTAGTTTAGAAGGTGTGGGTTGGTTGTATGAGACCTATTTGAACCATACCAGTGAATCATCGGTTTCACTTTACTTGGAGGTATCTACATACAGTAAGAGTGACATGACAGTGGGTTGGGGTTCATGACAGTGTCAAGCCACTCTTAGTATGTAAACACCTTCAAGTAAAGTGTTACCAAATCATCTTTATTGGTTCCTTGATCTGACACATTTGCTCGGGGGAACATTTAGGATGGGGTGCAGCTGATCAACTGGTGATGAGGCTGTATCCCTCAAGACCAAAGATTACCCTCAGCTCTCTCTGTGTGTGCAGTGCAGTGGTCATTAATGAGAAATAATCTGTGGCAATTTACCTGTTGCCATTTTTACTTTTCTTGAAATATATTTCTCAGTTCTATAATAAGATATGTAAGACAAAGACTGAGACATAATTAAGTGGAAAGTGATTGAGATGCATTGTGATATGTATGTAACTGCAATTGATGTCAGCAGGTGGGTGGGACCAGACCCCTCCACTGCTGCTTTTGAGGCTAGTTCAGTCATCTCAGGCGTGCTTTATAAATAGTGAGAAGTGACCTTAACTGACCATGAGACAGTGTCACTCACCTAAACAATTTTTTTTTTTTTTAAACAAAACATGTTGTCCTGCATCTCTCCTTCCCTGAATGCTTCCCTCTGTGCTCTTGCCAAAAAAACTAAACAAAACAAAGCAAAGCAAAAAACAAAAAAAAAAAACCCACTTCGGTCAAAAGTGAGTTTATTTCCGTGGGCAAAACAGCCATATATGCATTATGAATGGGCTTAATGGAGCGTGCTGGATATAATCTCACAAAGAGCTTTGCTGCTTTTCCCAGACAGAAAAAAGGGGGCTTGTTTCAAGAGAAGAAGAATTCTTGGGTGCATGAAACACTGAAACAGTAACTAGCGGAGAGTGCAATAGATGCACAAGTTCATGACCTGTCTCCGCGAATGGAACACATCTTGTTAATGCTAATCCCCACAAAGAGATATTTTCAGACTCCTTTTTCTTGCACTTGTTCTGAGACTTATTTAAAGCCATTTGAAAGGTTCGGCTTGTGTAACATTTTCAACTGTATTCAGAGTCAAGCAAATGGATGCCATTTTTCAGATTATTTCATCATTATTATTATGATTCCGTAGATCCATTACTGCCACCACAATTCATTTTTGTGTTTATGTATGTGGTGTGTATTTGTTTACACATGTCTTTTTGTGCAAGCATGACAGCATGTGTGTGTGTGTGTGTGTATGAGTGTGTGTATGTGCGAGTCATTTCGTCCCATTTCCATAGAAATCAAAAGCGGTGTCTGTCTTGAAGTTTACACTTCCCCCTGGTTTGACTCCATTCAATCATCCAGGCGCATAATTACCACCACGGCATATGCTAATCTATGGGGACCCAAATATTGCGCTTTGACAAATCCTTCATTTGTATTCAGACGCCACACAAAGCATCAATCGTGCTTTAGCTTGCCGGCTGTTTCCCTCTCTCCCCTTTCCCTCATTCACCCTCCCTCTCTCTCTCCCTTTCTCTCCCTCTCTCTCTCTCTCCCTCTTTCTCTCCTTCTCTCCCCTCACTCACTCTTTCTCTTCCCCAATTCCCTGGGAATTGGGAGCTGCTGCAGCTCTGGCACTTGATTGGTACTGGGAGACATGCTGGGATCTGTATGTGTCATTAATATTTCTCCAACCAGATGGCACTTTCGAGGTATTTGAATTCACACAAACGCCCGTGCCTCATGCCATCATCACGGAAGGCTGCCCTGCCTACGGTCAGAACAAGAGAGAGAGAGAGCGAGAGAGAAAAAGACAGAAAGAGAGAGAGAGAGAGAGGAGAGAGAAGAGAGAAGAGAGAGGTAGAGTAGATAAACATACACCACAGATTATTTTAAAAAGGTTTTCCTTTTAGACAAAAACAGAGGGGGAAAGGACGATAAACACTCCACTTCTGCAGTAGGGGAGTCTGTCGGCGATGCTTTAATTGGATGGTGGAGAGGGGTGTTGTGTTGATTTGGGGAACACTGGGAAGCTAAAATCTCTCTCTCTCTCGCTCTGTCTCTGTTTACCTCCTAGCCCTCCTACCACTATGTACCACAGTGGCTGTAATCTTTTGTGTGTTAAAAATCAATACATATATCTTTGTTAGATGTACACAAGATTCTGTGTTTGCGTATGAAACTGAGACTTGTACAATGGTTATGTATGAATGTGTGTGTGTGTGTGTGTGTGTATGTGTTTGTGTGTGTGAGTGTGTGTGTACAGTATGTGTTTGTGTGTGCGTGTGTGTCTGTGTGTGTGTGTGTGTGTGTGAGTGTGTGTGTGTGTGTCTGTGTGTGTGTCTGTGTGAGTGAGTGTGTGTGTGTGTGCGCATGTGTGTGTGTGTCTGTGTGTGTGTGTGGTGCGCGTGTGTATGAACAAGCTCATTTGTGTAAACTCACTGATGGCCATAAAAGTCTTTGTAACCCTGTGTAGCAGTAGCTGCGTTTCCATTGACCATTAAATTGCGCAAATTAAGATTTGCGAAAAGAAATGTGGTGAATGGAAACACGCACATTTCGAAAAAACTCACATTTTTCGATAAAAAGTTTTTGCGCTAGGGTGAGGTGGTATTTCGAGCGTATCGAAATTTGTATATTTCGCAAAACTGCAATGGAAACACTTTTTTCGCATCTAACGAGTCACGTGATCCAACAACCGGATGTTAGGAGGAACAAAACCGACGAAGAAGACTGTCGACAGGAAGTGGCACCGGGAGAATAATGTAAAAATTATATATTTTTATTCATTAAAAGTGTCTCGTGTCATTCTAAAATGTTGAATCCACACTCTGTGAACTCGCCAACACTTTCTCAAAAACGCTGCATACGCAACCGCTCAACTAGTTTTGTTTACCCATAGCAACAACGTTGCTATGCTTTGCTGGTTTAACGTGATGAGAACGGTGCTGAAAGAAATCTAGATTTTAGATTCTAGTTCTAGCAACTAATCAACTGGGCTGATCTACGAAATATTCCACTGACATGGCTGTGACATGATTTAAGCATAGGCCTATAACAAACTCCTGTGATTGATATGTCATTTTTAATTTTATGTTTCTGCCCCACCAAAACGTAGGCCTCCTCCGCTGATGGCTTATATAGCCTAATGACTGATAATCAGCGTTAGTGCCGTGGTGGCAATTTGAATGCATTTAGTGTAAATCTGGGTTAAATGTTGATAACCGCCATGTCTCCTAATGACTTACAGCACGCGAGAATACACGAGATTTTAATTAAGTTAGCCGAATGTAATGGAAACACCGCAATTACGAAAATTGTGATTTTCGACATTAAGACAATATCGACAAAGTTTTTGCGCATATTTGTAATGGAAACGCAGCTAGTGACTCCAACACACACACACACACACACACACACACACAGCCATAACTGAACCCCAATAGCAGGGCTCCCCTGTGGGCATCTTTATTGGCCATTTAACTGTGTCTGGGTTAGGGGGCTCCAGAGGACCAGAGGGGTGTTGGAGGGCTCTCAGGTGGCCAGCTGAAAGCTCAAGGTGTGGGCCACTGCATCTGTGTGCCCCCCCGGTCTGTGTGGTGGAGGGCGAGCACTTTTATTTGTTTGTTCGTTTTCTTGTGCAGATGATGGGATGCCGCTGTGATGGCTCTACAAAAGACACTTTGGCATTGGAGTGGACACAACCCCCCGCCCCCTGTGTGTGTGTGTGTGTGTGTGTGTATTTGTGTGTGTGTTTGTGTGTGTGTGTGTGTGTGTGTGTGTGTGTATGTGTTTGTGTGTGTGTGTATGTTTTGTGTGTGTGTGTTTGCCACGTCTCCACCCCTTTAAACACACGCTTGGCAGCTGTGCGCGCCGAGCGAGATTTTAGCGCTCGAGTGACGTCTCCGCCCTTCCTGCAACACACATCTCACTAAAAGCTGACACACACTCTCTTTCTCTCTCTTCACACACACACAGACACACACACACACACACACACACACACACACACACACACACACACACACACACACACACACACACATACACACAAAATGGAAGGGTCTGATTTATGTTTATTTCAGCCAGACATCAGAAACTGAATCGACCCACTCTCTTGCATCCCTTCATTTTCCATCTGTATGAACTTCCCTTTTGTTATTGCTGTTTCTCTCTCTCTCTCTCTCTCTGTCTGTATGTTTTTGTATGTCATGCTCCTGCTCTCGTTTAAAAAAAAAGCAAAAAAACATCTGATTTCTACCAGGCCCAACCCCCTCCCCTCTCTCACACATTTGCATTCTATACCTCCTTCTCCATTTATTGTTCTTCTATTCTCGACCTCTCCGACCCGCTTTTACTACACACATGCCATTTCCTTTTCTCTTTCTCTCTCTCTCTCTCCCTCCCTCCCTCCTTCCGTCTCTCCATCTCCCTTAATCTCCATCTCTCTCTTTTCTCCCTCAAACCTGCCTCTTATTTTTCTCTCCCCGCCCTCCTTTATGGCCAGCGTCTCACACTTCTCTCTCATCAGAGGATGGAAGGACAAGAGAGGAGAAGAGGGTGAGAGAGAGAGAGAGAAAAAAACAGGAAAGAGAGAGAGAACGACAGAGAGAGAGAGAGAAAGAGAGAGAGAGAGAGAGATTAGCACCAGCTAATAATCCGCTCTTTCAACCCGTCGCCTCATATTTCTAAATTAAAGAGGGGTGCAGAGGGCTTATAAAACATTAAAGGCCGCTCCATCACGGCTCGTCCGCCTCACGCCCACCTCCGGGGCAGCAGTGCACCCTGGGATTTGCCAGGAGTAAACTAAACCCATACATCATCGCCAGCGCATCCGCCAGCCACCAGCGCCTTTCCACCGCGGCGGAGGGGAGAGGAGGAGAGGAGTGCAGGCCAGTAATTCTGAGGTTAAACAATGTAATTTGGATCCAGTGTGTGCAATTTATTTTCTGAGGTCAATCATAAAAAAAGCTTTTTTTTGTGGGTGTGTGTGTGTGTGTGTGTGTGTGTGTGAATGGGTGGGTGTGTATGTTGTGCTTGCTACATGTACAAAAAGGGAGAGTCTTATGATTTGCACACATACGCACACAAACACACACACACACACACACACACACACACACAAACACACACACATAGGTTTGAATGCATATGACAGATATTCAATCTGCCAGTACTTTCCAGATGCTTTTAGTGAAGGTCCTTTCTCCCATTGGTGCATATGCCCTTTCTCGTGCTCCCTTCTCTTGGCCTCGTCCGTTCCCTTCGCCTCTTCCAAGCTCTCTTCCTGGCCAGTCTCAAGCAGATGGGTCCACTGATTCATCAACAGGGGTCTGCTCAAGGTGGCCTCCTTACAAGGGAAATGTTCAAGTTATCACATACAGTATAGGTCAAAACTGGACAAGGACTGAATCAAAATGTGCAGTTCTTATGCCCTGATATTGCTCAGTCAAATACAATGCCATTCATTTTCTGACAAGGGTACATAATGTAAGATAAAGATACAGAGAGCAGTGAGAATAGACCTGAATCTCTCTCCTTCTAAATACGTGCAGTTCATAACGAGAATTAGCTTTGCTGTTTTGAGCCTCCTTCATTACAGTTTTGGTTTTAAATATACTTACAATCTGATTGTCCCTAGTGACATTTGGATTTGGGATTTTAGCAGGGTTAGGAGCAGAGCCTGACAAAGATTGCCTTTCACGTCTTAGCATGATTACAATTTTATTACAGTTTAGTTATCATTCAATTTCAAGGTGATTTCATGACTTCAAGGTGACATTCACGACAATGTGAGCTACTGTGTAAATGAAGAAATAGCTGTGTTAACTGTCCAATTAATATATCATTCTTGCCCCCAAGGAATACAGACAGCTGATTAAATACATGCTTTCATTTAGCTGAATGTAAAGATAGAATAGAACAGCCTACAGATTCTGAATTGAACATGAGCTCACCCACTGTCCACTCAAAATCCAAGTGGCCAAGTGAAAGTGGCTGTGTCCTTTCAGTAAACACCTGAAAGGCCACTGGCATTGGCCTCATAACACGACAGACGGAGTTGTCTAAATTGCCTTAGCCTTGAATGCACTGAAGATGTCTACATCACTGTCAATGGCTATGTTTTCACTCCACCTCCTGATCTGCCACAATATATTGATCTCTGGCAGAGGCAAAATCCATCAACAACAGCTGCTAATTGAAAGCCGCTGCGGTTGCCGCAATTATCACTTCCAATTCACGTTGGAACAGCTCTCCCGACACTCTTTTGTTGTTGTTTTTTCCCCCAGATTTTTCTCCTAAATGTTTGTTCTTTTTCAGAGTGCCACGCTGGTCTGTTTCGCTCATGCCATTTGGGCATAGCAGGGCAAGTATTATGCTTCCTGTGAAATTGAATTACATGGCCATTGATGCTCTGACATCTGCATCAACATGCTGAAAGGGCAGCCGTGGCTAATGCCTGGGATACTTTAAAGCTTAGAGAGGGTTTTTTTGGAACTAAAATTATGTAGATTCATTCAAATACGTACATTTCAACCCCCTCCATCCAAAATGGAAAAGTGTTTTGGTATATATTATATTTTATTAGTGTTTTGTGTCTTGCAGTGGGCCGGTGGTGTGGTTGGAAAAAACTATGCGCAAATCTCGGGCAGTTTAGAGGGATTAGGGGCTACAAAGTGCCCACTGCTAGAAAAGGAGGGCTAGCCTGTGGAGTGATACAAGTGAATTAAGAGATTAAGATGGTTTATAAAGGCTGGTTAGTAAGCCACAGGGGTTTGTGAATAGGGAAGACAAACCTTGAGATGGGATAATTCTCTTGTTCTCTCTCCCATGGACGGCCTATTATTCCACTTTACACCCGTGCCTTTTAGATCGATTAGCCATGGACACCCAGATCGAGACTTTGGCTTGAAAGGAAGAGGGGTAAAAGTATCGCTGTGCGTGTGTGTGTGTGTGTGAGAGAGAGAGAGAGAGTGTGTGTGTATGTATGTGAGAGTGTGTGCGTATGAGTGACTGTGTGTGACAATGTACATATTTGTGTCTTGGTACCAGAGGGACCAAATGTAGGCTATGTATATGTATATAACAAGAGTGTGGTTGAGAATGTAGGAGATAGGAGAAGTGTAGGAGAAGTGTATGTGCATATATAGGGTGTGTGTGTATGTGCGTGCGAGCGTGCATGTGCGTATGTGCGCGAGTGTGCGTGTGTGTGTGTCTATGTAAGTACGTGTGCGTGTGTCTGTGTGCGTACGCATAAGTGTGTGACTGAGAAAGTGGGGGTCACGGGGTCAGGGAAGTGGAGGATATAAAAAGGTATTTTTATCCACGTCAGCTTCCCCTTGCACACCCCCTTTAGACCGCTCCATAATATCCCATGAACCAGCATCGGGCGGCGGGGAGCGGAGTGGAGAGGAGCGGTGCAGTGTGGTGCGCTCCAGCGGCACAAGGAAAAGAGCTGCATTGGCTGATCCAGAGTGTACCTCCGCGCCTGCCTGCTGTTGACTTGGATGTTTTAATCTCTGTGGGAGCAGTCGGAGGGGGGTGGGGGGGGGGGGGTGTAGAGAGAGAGAGAGAGAGAGAGGCTGGCTGGCTGTTGCGGCTCTTCCAGGCAAATCATTGTCTTCGCGAAATACGCTGCCACTAAGTGTAGCGTGTCACCGTTCGTTAGCGGTTCCAGAACCACCCACTTGCAGCCGTTTGATCGGAGGGGGAAAAAAGAAAAAGACACGCCATATTGTTTCAAATGCTACATTAGCAAACACAGCCACATTCAACCACAACACACACACAGACACACAGACACACAGACACACAGACACACAGACACACAGACACACAGACACACACACACACACACACACACACACACACACACACACACACACACACTCACACCATTCTAAGCTCTGTCTCTGTCTATTTAGTCCAACCTCTAAATAACATTTCGGTGTCGCGTGTGAGGGGGTGAGGGAGAAGATAAGCGGCGAGCGTGGCACAACTTTAAAAGGCATCAACCCGGAGACAAAATGCAAAAATGAAACACGCGCGAGCGCGGCAGAGGCAAATAAACAAAGCCATGCTACTCTGACAAAAATGCAAAAGAGGGTGCAGATGAACCAATGAAAGGAGCGAGGGAAATGAAAAGAGGGCCAGATCCAGGAGCAGAGATGGAAAATGCTGTCCGCTGCAAAGTCTCTCAGACAAAGGGAGAGAGAGAGAGAGAGGGAGAGAGAGGGAGGGGAAGAGAGACAGAGAGGGAGATAGAGGGAGAGAGGGACATAGAGGGAGAGAGAGAGAGAGGGAGATAGAGGGAGAGAGGGAGAGAGAGAGTAAAAGGAGTTTGAGAGAAAGCAAGAGAGCGCGGAATGCTCCTCAGCGCTTCCCTCTTCCAAGAAGATGGCAGTAAGCAGTTTTCCCTGAGCTGAAAAGCATAGACGGTGCAACACACACACACACACACACACACACACACACACACACACACACACACACTAACACACACACACACACACACACACACACACACACACACACACACACACACACACTAACACACACACACACACACACACACACACACACACACACACCATCCATCAGCACATTTCACATAGAATAAAGCAGACTAGGTTTGTGTGTGTGTGTGTGTGTGTGTGTGTGTGTGTGTGTGTGTAAATGGAAAAGAGAGAGAGAGGGGGTGTTCTCCCTCTTTGTTGTATTCTCTCTTCTCTCAGACTGTGTCAGTCCTCAGCGCTCCCTCTCCTCATGTTGAGCTCACGCACAGCTCATGTAACTTTCAGAATGGTTCCCCTCAACCCCTCAATCCATATTACCACCACCCCTCCCTCTCTATGACACACAGCACACCTCCCCCCCTTCCTCCTCCTGAGATCCTTATTCTTTTGTTAGCATGGCTCATAAATACACTCCCCTTGTACCATAAAGGCTAACAAGAACATGTTGTGGATATTACAGTATATCACTACTTCATCAGTCCTGCTTACGACATCAAACACTGATGATTGAAGATGTGAGACATTTCATTAATGTGCACATGATGCAAACATTTGAAACACTGTTGTAATCGTGCGTTTTTAATTGTGTTTTGCGAAACTTTATGTCCTCCTTAAAGGGAGAAGTGAGAAGCTTTTTTGCCTTTGTTGATTATTGGTCTGCCTCGTGTTATGAGCACAGACCCTACATGTACTACTGGAGAAGTTTGGTACCATTCTGGGCATTAGAGGAGTCATTTATGAGATACACCATTCGTTCCATTAGCGTCTGTACTAAGCCATTCGACTGGTAGTGCTAACTCGACCAACGTTTGACCAATGGAACCAATTTTGGGGGGTGGGGGGGTTGTTTAGCTCGAGGTCATGGTGCATGGAGCATGGAGGACCCCAAGGTGAAATTACTCCGAACCATCCCTTTAAATTTCACTCCACCGTTTTTTCATATTAAACTACCTTATTCCATTAACTAAGATGAGTTGATACATACAGTACCTCTCGCGTTTCAATATGTGGACTCAATGGCTCTGGGGCACGGCGCTACTTTGAAAGCACTTAGCTAGACCACTTCTTTCACACGGATCCAAACAGAGATGAAGTTAGACGTGACAAAACACCTCCACGTTTTCCCTATTAAAATACAGTTACATAGTTACACAACCAA
>NC_085007.1:23511514-23514014 GCF_963854185.1 Sardina pilchardus | reverse complement strand
GTGTGTGTGCATGTAGATGTGTGTGTGTGTGCGTGTGTGTGTCTGTGTGTCTGTGTGTGTGTGTGTTTGTGTGTGTGTGAAAAAAATCCATAGCAATACAAATGCAGTCAGAGCCGCAGCGTTGAATAGCTGTAGTGGTGCATGATCTCATTCATATCAAGGCAATTTTCTATCTGTCTTTCTCTCACTCTCACTCTCTTTCTCTCCATCCCTCCCTCCATCCCTCCCTCCCTCGCTCCCTCCATCACATCGCACAGCTCCATCAACACTGCTACACACATGCACACGGGCAGTTGTGTTGGCCAGTTACCTGTAATTCACTGTAGTTTGCATGACAGATTTACTGAAGATAGCCTGCCATTGTATGAGAAGAGGTTGGCTTTAGACGTATTTCCTTTTGTTGTTTGTTGCGCTGTTAGCTTCTGTTGAATTCTTTATGAGGGAGAACGGGTAATGGAGGAGGAAGAGGGAAGGAGGGAGAGAGGGATGGAGAGAGGAAGAGAGAGAGAGGGAGAGATGGAGGGAGAGAGAGAGAGAGCAAGAGTCCATTGCCCTGGAGAGAATGTGTGTGACCAATTCGTGAGGAGGTCCTGCAAGCTGTCATTAGGAATCAAAATCGTCTGCCTTCCTTCAAGCTTGAGCACGTACACCTAGACAAAGACACAGACAGGTACACACAGAAATACATACACACACATTCACAGAGAAACACACATACACACACACACACACACGCACACACACTAAAACACACACGCTCACACACACACCTACACACACACACACACACACACACACTCACTCACAATCAGATGTACTGTAGAAGTAGCCACACAGAAGAAGAAAAAAAAACAAGACACACCAAACAAGCAGGGAACATATCAAACCTGGCTCTTTGTCTTTGGCTAGCTAACACTGTTAGCTGCTCATGCTAACCCCACATGTGGACCAGCAGGCCTCAGCTACTTGCCCAGTGAGAGGCAAATGAGAGGTCTGCGTGGGACAGATTTTTCTGTCCCGTGCCTGCCTGCTCCAGCAACATTCTGTCTCACCTGCTTCTGCAATAATGTGTCATTCTTAGTCCCACTCCCACCTGCATCTGTAAAATTAGGTCCCACTCCTGCATGCAAAATCCCGCAGGAGGGGTACTCAGGAGGGGTACTCAGTTTTGACTTCTGTCTCACAAAAGAAGCACTTGACACACAACTGAAAAAGGCTGCCAGATGTCTGATTTTAAGATTCTTGATTCTGAATGTAGGCTACTGTAACACAACTATGCTAGCTGTCATCAGTTCTTTAGAAAGGCACTAACATTAGATGAAGCCTAGTGTCGTCCTCTTCCTCTGTCATGCTTTCATGTTTGAGTTTCGACAATGAAGCAGCAGGAAAGAATTGAACTCACGTAGGCCTTAATGACAGAATCCACCAGTTAGGTTGTAACCCCGTTATTTAATGTTGCGTAACACAACATCCAGCTCAACTATAATTCTATACGCCACTCTAATCATTTTTACATGTTATTTTAGGCGTATATTTAATTTGTGGGAGGGCAGTGAATCATCTGTTTCTCCTGCACCCACTGACGCACTTCTCTCATCCCTCCCACCCCTGCAGAGCTTTCAAAACATGGCGCACTTTTTCGCATCACGACCCGCAGATCCCGTGGGACTCCCGCGAAAGTGCAGACCTTTAAGGCAAACCTGGATAACACCAATTAGGTTTATAATAGAAGTAACACCGCTACAACGCAGGGGTCAAGGCCGGTCCGTAAGGGCACACACCAGACCTTGTGCCCCACCGACATGAAAGCATTTATGTCACCGATCTTCATTGTCTTCAGAGCTGAAAGATGTCTCGATAGGATAACAGCGATATTGATCTAAAAGCCCGGCCTTGCACAGTAGACAAAGGTCAGGAGGAGATAGCTATACATTTCTTTTCTTTTTTTTTTTTGATAAAAGTGATGACCTGACCTGTGAACAAAAAAAATATGTCTCACAGTAACTGGTGTCATGTGAAATGTTGAGAGAAGCCATTTGAGATTTTCAAAGGACAGAGTGTGATCTAAGAAGCACTTCACAGGTAACGGGTTGATATGTGTTCCATGTTCTTACATTTTTCACCGTGTACTGTCTGTCACTGTGTGGACATTGTGTGTGTTTATTTTGTCTATTAAGCTTTTCTGTGATGGATGGTGTCTATGTTCCTTCACTATGGAGTGATGTATGTATGAGACCTGAACAAATACTACAATAGACGCACAAAATTAAATGATCCAAAAATGTCACAATGTTGTTTTGCTTGTACACAGAGCTCATGCAGGTTGACAGTAGTTTAGACATGAGTCACATAATGAGGAAGATTTGACATTTATTTCAGTGGAATGTTCCACAGCAGGTAGAGGCATTCTGCAACACATTCTTACAAGTCACCAATGTTATTTGTCTTTTGGAACAATGTACGTGTGACAGCGGAGAACTCTGGGGGGGATGAACACACA
>NC_085007.1:23499014-23506514 GCF_963854185.1 Sardina pilchardus | reverse complement strand
TCAGGTTTTAGTGTGTGGCCATACATTTTCATTTGAGAGGGAGTGCTTCTGCAATATTTAGATATTGATGTTTATGTATATGGTATTTGGCAGGCGCTTTTGTCCAAAGCGACAATTTCTGTATGCATTAATGCTGATGTCTCGGTGCGGTGATGTGAGCCTGCATACAAGTGGTAGTGTGGTCTAGTTAAACTTTACTTTTACATTGTAAGGATCCTGCGGTGTTCTGTTTTCCCTGTTTAGTGTGTTTTCCATCTTATCTGCTCCTCTTGTGTCTTCCTGTTTGCTTTGTTTACTTCCTGTGTCCTGTTCCATGTGCTCCTTTGTTTACCTTCTCCAGGTGCTTCTGTTTTGTTGTTGTCTCCGCCCCTCAACTGTCTCCAATATTTAGGCCTGTCAAGTTCACCTGTACCTGTTTGTTGTTTCAGTGTCACCTGTGTCTCGTTCTCTGTGTTTTTAAGCCCTCTGACTTCCCTTTGTCTGGTAGTCTTGTATTATGTAGTGTTGTTGTTGTTCCTGTGAGTTTTGTTCAAGTCAATATTCTTTGTTTCCCAAGTTTGCGTCATCGTATCTTGCCTTGCCCTGCAGTTGGGTTCAACTCTCCATCCTTGCAACACCCCTGACAGTCGTATGCATATTTTTGCTCACAAACAACTGTACGATGAAATGCTCGTGTGAGACTCAACAACAGAGCCAAAGATGAAGATAAAAAAATAAAAAAGTGGCAATATTAAAATAAGTGGAAGATGAAGTGGAAAAGAAGTAAGATAATTACTACGTTATAAAAAGATAACAACTATATTACAAAATATGTAATCGTGCAGCTCTAATCTGATTCATAAGCAGCTAGTGCTGTCAAGTTCAAGTGAAATTCAAGCTAATTAGCAACAGTAGGGGTTATGATGTGCTCTTCAATGAGCGTGCTAACTCACTTCTTCTTTATTGTGCTAAAATCCTCCTGATGTGATGCAGGTGGAGGTTGTTCTGTAACCTGTTGGCTCCGGATGGGTGGATGCGGTACTGTCTACCAGATGGAAGGTTCCGGGTAAACAGCTTGTGTGCTGGGTGGTTGCGGTCCTTGATGATTCTGTGTGATCCCCCTCAGACATGGCTGCTGATAGAAGTCCTGCAGGGGCCGGGAGGTTGTTGCTGATGACGAGCGCTGCTGTTGTTCTCACCACACTCTGCACACGCCGACCTCTCTGTCCACCGTAGCTCTAGTGACGCACCGGGGTGCACGGCCAGCCACCCCGCAGCCTCCTGTTGACCACAATCATACTCTGGTCAGTGTTCACCCTTTGTGTGAGAGGGCAGTTCACAGCATCTTCTGTGGATGTGTTTGTTCGGTAGTTATTGAAATCGAAAAGCAGGAAGAGAGACAGATTTTTTAAAAGCTTCTCAAAGTAAATTCATGATTGTAGAAGTCAGTGCGAAAGGGCTAGTTGTTGTTGATGTACTGTATGACAGCAGATGTTTTGGGGATTAGTGCAGTGATGGTCATCTTGGAACATGTGAGAAACACTGAAAGGCTCAGAGAGATGTTAAAAATATCGGCGTAATCCACAACTCATTTGCATGCACAACTTGGCCATGAATGCCATCAGGACTTGATGCGTTTTTGTGCATGTGTTAGCTTGGATGTGTGTATGTGTGCACATGCATACTGTATGTGTGAGTGTGTGTGTGTGTGTGTGTGTGTGTGTGTGTGTGTGTGTGTGTGTGAGTGTTGAGCACAGACGGCAGGGACAGCCGGCAGGTAATCCGACGCCGGGGCTGAGAGGAGAGGTGCTCAGACTCAGGCGAGGCTCACAGTGCAGTGGATTACCCAGCTCTGCCCCTGATAGGCCCACACCACACCGCACCACACCGCACTACACTACACTACAGTACACCATGGTGCAGCAGGACTCAGCCACCGATAAGACTCACAGACATGGAGGGAGATGGAGGTAGAGAAATAGAAGAAAAGAGAGAGGGAAGAGGGATAATTACAGTACTCAAAGAAAGAGAGAGGGCATCCAGGGAGAGAGAGAGAGAGGAGAGGAGAGAAATTAGATAGAAAGATGCACACAGACACACAGCGAGACAAAGAAAAGCTGAAAAGTCCGGCTTGTGAGAGAAAGAAAAAGGGAGAGACAGAGCAAAAGAGAGAAATAAAACCAAGAAAAGAAAAGAAACAGAAAGAAACTCCGACAGTAAGGTCCGTCTGGAGGTCTTGGGGAAAATGATAAAGGGAGGCCCACTCCAGCCGAGGAGAGGCACACTGCTGGCCTAGAATAACTCTGAGGAGCGCCGGCCTGGTCTATCTGTTTAAAATTAACAGCTGGTAATTAACCTCCGCTAATGAGAATTCTGCTCGTTGCATTTGAACATTTGCCATTCACTTTATGGATGGTGCAAGCCGGCCTTTTTTTCTCCCACATTGAGTTATTTGACTCCTTGTAGAGCTTTTGAAACACACTCCACTTGCTCTCCCCCCCCTCTCATTGCAGTGAGCTACACTCATTCCCAAAGTATCTAATGAGGGATATTGTCATTATTTTAATCAGGTGAAAGAATGGTCTGTGATGATGAGAATAAAACTCCCTAATTTAGTCAAAAGCATTTATGACAAAACAAAAAACATAGGTATGCATTTACTTATGCAAAATTCCCACCCTGTATAATGTCTTTAACAGCACATCATAGAATGTTTTTTCTTATAAAATGTGCTATTGGAAGCACACTAAATAGACACTCTTATCTTCAATGCTGTTTCTATCCTGCTCCATTCAGACCGTGGCTCTGAAGAATCCATCAGACCCATCAGATGACCAATTTTCCCAATCGTTTGAAGGGAGGAGATGTCAGTGGCTCCCCCGCTCCCCAGGCTCCCATCCTGGGCCTCATCAGCGAGTCCTCATGGTGGTGGAGCTCTGTGGTGCCACCCACTCCAGCTGGGGAAGAGGACAGAGAGGAAATTTCCCCTCACAGAATGGCTATCCATAGGCAGCCAATGGCTCCCCTGAATTGGTTATAGTGACTCAACTCAGTGTGTGAGAGTGTGTGCGCGCGTGTGTGCGTGTCTATGTGTGTGTGTGTGTGTGTGTGTGTGTGTGTGTGTGTGTGTGTGTGCGCGTGGGTGTGTGTGTGTGTGTGTGTGTGTGTGTGTGTGTGTGTGTGTGTGTGTGTGTGTGTGTGTGTGTGTGTGTGTGTGTGTGTGTGTGTGTGTGTGTGAGTGAGTGTGCAGTAAATGACTTAAGGCTCACAAATGCAATTCAGTAAATGGGAGTTATCCACCATGAGCCGTATGTCGCCCATAGAGCCCGCACCCAGCTGTCTTTGCACACATTCGTGAGCATTGCCCAGCTGACAAGAGCACTTTGCTCAAGAAAATGCTCGCCACAACCATATGTGTACAGTTAGGCTCTTACACTCACTCAAAACCACTGCACTTGGTCTCAATGTGTCGCGGGTGGATATGTTAGTCTATTTCTCTCTCTTTGCTGCCTATACCTCTCTCATTCTTTTCTTCTCTCTCTCTTTTTCTCTTTCTCTCTCTCTCTCTTTCTCCTCCCCTCACATCTACCTTTAATCATCTTGGCAGAAATAATTAAGTCTTTTTAATTGTCGGTGGATCCGTCTCTGAAGGCACATTAATCGGGGCAAGGAGTCACGAGGAACGTGTAGAACATATCTCGTTTGCATGAGAGAATGTGTCCTGAGATTTCCCCCATGCTCCCAAACACACCTGTCAGCGCACTCACGTGATTATGTGTGTGTGTGTGTGTGCAAGTGTGTACATTTACATGAACACACACACACACACACACACACATACACACACACACGCACACAGCTGTCAATGCACATATTCTCACATACACAGTAGCACCTGACCCATTTGTCATCAGGCACACATACAGTACCTCCTCTTTGTTGAAACACAGGCACACACACACTCGCACTCTCGCACACACACACACACACACACACACACACACACACACAGACTCCCATGTAGCACACACACACTCTGGCACACGGTGCTGATGGAGAACGAAGAGAGACGGCTCGCTCAGACTGAGCGTTCCTCCAGGCCGCCGGTGAAGGGGGGTTTAAGATGAGACATCTCCCTGCATCCAGCATCATTGATCTTTTAACACTAATTAAAGCACAGCTGGGGCCATTCAATTAATCTAAAGCAGACACGGCCTGACCGGCTGCCTCTGTGCTGCAGAGAGACAGAAGGAGAGAGAGAGAGAGAGATGGAGAGAGAGAGAGAGAGAGAGATGGATAGAGAGAGAGAGAGAGATGGATAGAGAGAGAGAAGGAGAGAGATGGAGAGAGAGAGAGAGGGAAGGGGGGGGGGGACGCAAACAAGAAAGGAAGGGAAGAGGGGGGGGAGAAAAAAACGAGTATCACATTCTTCTCATTTCTCTTTTCAGCCATTGTGAATAGATTTGTACTCTTTGTAACCGCAGATCTTTCCGCCACAATGAGCTGCCGCGTGTACAACAGAACACAGCGCTGTGGTTAGGCACTGTGATTTTTCTCTCCGAGTTGAGCGTATCATTTTGTGTGTGCCTGTATGTAAGGAGGGGAGAGAGAAAAAAAAGGATGAAAAAGAATAATTACTGTTGAGGAAAGTTTTTTCTTTCTTTCTCGAGAAAGTCAAGTTGAATTCCTCTCTCTCTTCTCTCACAACCTCCATTTCAACATGGTGATTTTTCTTTTCTTTTTTTCCTCGCCGAAGCCGTTTTTATTCAAACTGACTCACAGCGCTGTAAAGGCATGCATGTCACCAGCACTTTGGCTCTCAAGGAAAAAGAAAACAGCCATGGCCTTGCTGGCGCCATCTCTGTTAGCCGTAGGAAGGCCAATTAACAAGGCAGCGCCGTTCACACTGTATGGGGGAATGGACTCTTGCCAGAGCCTCGCCGGGGTCTGCCTTTTGTGGCAGCTGGCTGGTTCATGAAGCTCTCCAAAGGCCCATGGCTCCATTCTTCCATATCTCTCTCTCTCTCTCTTTCTCTTTCTCTGGGGAAGGGAAGACCGTTTTCCAATCCTATCCACAGACACCCTCCCCTGAGCTTGGCTCCTCTGAGAGCAGTCCTCTGGCCCTCAGCCGTCTTGATCAATAATGTATCGGCTGGAGATGCGCTCATGTGTGTGTGTGTGTGTCTCTTTCTGCGTGTGTGTGTGTGTGTGTGTGTGTTTGTGTGTCTCTTTCTGTGTGTGTGTGTGTGTGTGTGTGTTGGGGGTTGGGAGGGTGTTAGAGCTGGCTCTTATCTGAAGTGCCAGACCAAGGCCTTGTATCTTCCTCTTCCTCCCCACGGTGAGGGCTTTAATCTGGGGATCCACTCTCATCCGTGCATCAGGAGCGCCCACCCATCTCCACCCCGCTCCTCGGTCCACACTCGGCCTCCGCTGCATCCACGTGTCTCCCTGCTGGACGCGTACTAAAGGGGGAGGTGGAAAGAAATTCATATGTGCAAGGAAGGTCATAGTTCTTTCCAGAAAAATGCCCTTCAGGGAGGATAACCAGTTCTAGTTCCTGATGGGTTCTCCCGGTTCCTGTGAAGATGGCTGGAGAGCAACGCAAGTTGATGTCAAACTGTGATCACAGAATTACAACATTAAGAAATCTACTAAAGTCAATGTGCCGTCTGAGGGTTTTACCAAATGAGAGGCCTGAGGGCATAGAGGCATAACTGAATTTGGGAGAAGCCAGATACTGAGCTGAGAAAAATGAACTTTGAGCGTAAATCGATGGATTCTCCACAGTGTATGCCTGTATGTTCATTGGGCCTGACACCAAGAGCAAATCATCACATCACACTCCAGTGTGAGGGGAAAAACAACTATTACCTTAGCGAACATCGGGGCCTCTTCCACATCTTTAAAAAATGAGGTTTTCATTCAGCTTTTGGGTGGCATAACAAACTTCCAGCCTCTCATTCTCTCTCCACAGGATCGGCGTTCCAGATCCATTGAGACCTTACGAGCGGCACCTCAACCATTTAACTGCTCCGAGCCATTTGTTCCTCTCCAGTCCACCCCTTAGTTCCCCTGTCCTTAATTCCCTATCATCTGTGTCGCTCTCGCTCAAAAAAAAAAGAAAACAAGGGGGAAAAAAAAAAAACACAAACCACGCTTGAGAGGGAATTCGTTGTCATAGTTACGGGCGCCTGGCGGCTCGGGCGGCTTCTACAATGGGCCTTTGTGGGAGTAAATGAGATGGTTAGTAGCGGAAGGCGCAGCCTCTCTGTGATGCGCCTGACCCTGCAGGAGATGGGCTTTGATGGGGAAGAGAGAGAGGGGAAGGTAGCGTGGGCAGGGACCAGGGGCTTTCGTCAATGTGCTTTATGGTTGCATGGCAAATTGCATTGTCATTCACACTGGCATAATAAAAGCTCTGTGGCGCTGTGCGGACCAAATGGGAGATGATGACACCTCCGCCAATTGCTTCGTGGCGGTTTATTTGTGTTAAAAAAAAAAGGGCTCTCCATTGTCTGACGATAAATTCAAACAACCCATTTTCATAAAACACCATTGAGAGAGAGAGAGAGGGAGAGAGAAAGAGAGAAAAAAAATGATGATGGGCATTTAGAGTGATTCATATTGTAAGGCAAAAAGATAAGACACATCTGTAACAAAGGTTACCGGATGATACCAACGGCTCTAGCGCTGCAGTCCTCTCAGACAAGAAGAGCACACGCACAAATATGGTGTTCCTGTGCAGGCAGCATAGTAAGACATGCAACCTCCCCAAGACACGGGACTCAATCCCACAGGTACGTACGGAGGAGGTTTTTTTTTAATATAATCTCCACTGTGCCCGTGTGCCAACCTGAACGTGTCTTCATCGGAGCCCCTTACACGTGGCAGAGGCAGCAGCCATCTGCAGGGGCCTCATTGTTGGAGCTGGAGACTTGAGACGGAGGAGACGGAGGCGAGCAGAGAACCCGGGGAAGCTAACGCACTTGGGGAACGTCGTCTTATCGCCGGTTCAGACAGGCAGGCAGGCAGGCAGGCAGGCAGGCAGGCAGGCGGTGCTGGGGTTTGTTGTTGGTTGAAGGTGTTAGTGCCTCCACCCTCCCCAACTTACCTCCCCCACCCCCACCCACCCCCACCCCCTCCATGCCTGGTAATTCCCTCTCTTCATCTGCTGTATGAGAAGTGTCAGTGCAGGAGAAACATCCAGGCGCCCTGCCAAAACAGGAGAGAAGGGGAGAAAGAGAGAGGGAGAGGGTGAGAGAGGGAGAGAGAGTGAGAGGGTGAGTGAGAGAAAGACAAAGAGGAAGAGAGGGAGTGATTGGAGGGGGAGGAGGGGGAGGGGGTACACATGGTGTCATGGGGTGCAACTTGTGACAGTGGATGAAATTGTTGCCAAGCGTTCTGTGTGGGAAGATAAGGATGAGGTATAGAGACGAGAGAGAGAGGGGAGGGTGAAGGAGAGGAGGAGAGGAGGAGAGGAGAGGGGGACCACGAGAAGAGATGAGGCAGTGGTGGGACGGG
>NC_085007.1:23489014-23494014 GCF_963854185.1 Sardina pilchardus | reverse complement strand
CTTAGCTGGTGAGAATGCGTGCGCTATGTCGGACTGTGAAGGATGGAAGATGATGAATAAATGGGTATAGCCTAAATTAATAAAGAGTAGGCTAAAGCAAATAGTCTAGGAGCATAATGAAACACGGACTGGAGCAGTAGCCTATATTTGCAACATGAATCTGTATGAAAGCACGTAGCCTACATTCGCGAAGAGGATAAACAATTTAATTTAATTTAGCCCTACAACGACATGTTACATTTAGTTTACATGCAGTGGTGGTTTTTTGATTGTCGGTGGCGTTATTGCATCTCTTAGTTGCAATGCACAATGATTCCCTCGCATGACAGCTCCTGTAACCGCACGGTCATTTCACTACATCGCGACGTGAAATGCCACTAAAAGCGGTTTGTGAATAGGTCTTACTGAGTTAGGAGTCCTCTCGACTTCTTTTAAGCTGTCCTAGACTTAGGAGCTACTTTTAGGCTTAAAATGCTTTGTGAATTACTTTTAGTGAGAAAAATTAGGAGTCCTAAAGTTAGGAGTGGCACGCCCATTATTTTTAGGAGTTTCTCCTAAATTCGCCAGTTAGGAGCTACTTTTAGCCCTAAAATTCTTTGTGAATACGGGCCCAGAGCACTCGATACTTTTAATGTTTTTAATGATGCAAGGTGACTAACGTTTCGACGCCCATGACTCTGAAGAAGATGCATGGACGTCGATACGTAGTCACTTTGCACCATTAAAAGCATTGAAAGTGTGAGTGCTCCAGTCGCACTCCTTGGTCCTAGTTTGACCTTGGGTCCCCCTTCTGTGCTCTTTTTTTTATAACCATGCGGTGGTAATATTATGCACTACTATGCGGACATCTGTTTACAGTACCATAGCAGCATGTCAATGGTATGTCCGTACTTTTATACTTATTTATACAGTATCATTATTATATTATTATATTGTTATGATATGATGTAATACCAATCTGCCCAACTTGAGTGGCTAAGATCAGAGTTCTAAGTCCACAGATGGCTGCTCACTCTATTCTCTCCTCCCTGAGATCTGCTTCCTGCCAAATACCTGCTTTAGCAGCCAAAACGATCCTGAAGCAAGTATAGGCTGCTATCCTCCACAAACATGACATAAATCTGTGCTATTCAAAAGGCCCAGTTCCATCTCCACTTACAGTACATGAGACTTAACTGATCCAAATGTATTATTATTGGATGAGCTCGAAGGCTAAATCAGTGTCAATCATTGCTCAGATGCAGTATAGGAATCTATATAATTTCGACAGATGCTGGATATGGGCACAAACGTAGTCAGGAAAATATCCGCACACTGTCTTGCATGCTCCCGGTTTCATGGCAAAGTTCAACGTCTGAGTGGTCGAAACAAAGTGGCAAAACGGCTAAACACAATGTTTTGACCACTCTGGTCTTCGTCAGGTATCTGACGAAGACCTGAGTGGTCGAAACATTGTACTTTGCCATTAAACTGGGAGCATGCGGAAATCATTCCTCAGATATCTGCTGAGAGAGAGAGAAAAAGAGAGAGAGAGAAAGCGAGTTAGGAAGAAAGAAAGCAACAGTGACGTCCAGCCTTTGAGCTCCAGTGCTGCACAGTGCTGCACACCACATGGGAAGAGATGGAAGTTTCCAGAGCGGCGAGCTGCGCCATATGGAAGCAGGCGCTGGCTTGCTGTGCGCTACATATTGGATAATGATGCAACAAACGCATTCATTAATAACCAGGCAAATAGATGGGTAGCTCATGCCTAGACAACAAACAGCGGGTTGCCTATTCCTACATCTTAATGTCCATGTGACTACGTGTGTGTGCGTGCGCGCATTTGTGTGTGTGTGTATGTATGTGTGTGTGTGTGTGTGTGCGCTACTGTATTTTTCCTAGAATCTTTACCTCCCATGGTTCCTCCTTACATGACTGGGTATGCAGTACACACTTTCATTAATATAAGCATAGATGTAATAATATGTCCTTTACCCCCTACCTCCCGCACCGAAACAGGAGGTTTTTCAATCAGCTTCATTCGTAAACTTGATGATGATGTGCATACAGATTTTTGAGTACATGAGTGAATGTCAGAGGCTTAGAGAGAATGTGTGTGTGTGTGTGTGTGTGTGTGTGTGTGTGTGTGTGTGTATGTGTATGTGTGATCACAGGGCCTTGTGTTTGTGTTAGAGCCCTTAATGAGCTGTGCTAACGCTTTATGGAGGGGGGGGGGGGGGGGGGGGGTAGTGTTTTGGTAGAGGTTTGCGTGGTTGGCCAAAAAACTTTACGGAAAATGCTTTGCCATCATTTGCAAGGGCCATTTCATTTCTCAGACAGGTGGCCCGTCAGCTCTGATTGGGCAGTTTTCTTGCCCTCCAGTCCCCATTAAACAGTGCTGTGACCAACTGCCCGCAAAATATCTGCAAATTCTGTCACTGGACCATTCTTGCAAGAAGCACAGAGAGCACTTGTCTAAACGTTCACCTTCCAAATGTCAGAGGGAGGACTTGCACTCTCTCTCTCTGTCTCTCTCTCTCTCTCTCTCGAAGACAGTGTGTGTAATTGGTTGAAATCTCAGAAACACTAATACATTTCCACCCATATTTAACATTACAGCCCCCTTTATGGTGTTGGCTGACTGAGTTTGTTCTGATTTGCTTTACAGTAAATGGTTCAGGTGACAGTGACTCTGTCGTTCGCTCCAAAACTTGACAACTTCTCAAGTGATTCCTAAAAATCTGTGCATCTCAACGTGGACACCTTTACACAAATCACATCACCTTTACACAAATCACGTTCCCCCAAGAGTCCCTCCAGAGATGCACAGGTGCTCATTTCTCTGGAAAGTTCCAAAGTTTGAGGAACCCCCCCCCCCCTCTCTCTCTCTGTGAGGGGGGTGTTTCTTCTGAGATGACTCGGAGCATTTCAAAGGGTCTGCCAGCCTCCCCAGCCGCAGCCAAGACGCCTGCCTGCCTGCGGACGTTCTGAGGATGAATCGGCGAAGTCTTCAAATGCCAGAGGCTGCGCGGAGGGAGACCGAGACTACGTGTTTAGCGTTAAGAGGTGACGGCCACCAGGTAGATCTGTATGGATTCTTGGACACCTACATTTGTTTCAGGTTATGAAAGAACACCACGTCCGCTGTATTGCTGAAGCCTAAAGTGTCAAATTCCCTTCCTTTGTCCCCCAACCCACCAACCACCCCCCCCTTCCCTCCTTCCTTCACGTCCTCTTCTCCATCTCTCCAACCGCTACGCTAACAAAGGAGGAGAGAGGGGAGGGAGAATTTTAATTGCAATCCGAGCGCTAGGGAGCCGATCATGAGAGGGTCCCAGAGGACGTCTCGCGTCCTCCTGCTCAACACACATCGTCATGCATCATCTGCTCCCCCTCTCTTTCTCTCTCTCTCTCTCTCTCTCTCTTCCTCCCTCACTCTATCCCTCCATCCTCTGTCCCAGTCATTCATCTCATTCATCTGCAAAACAAAGGGAAAGTGCTTTCATGATGTGCGTCCGTCTGGCTCGCCACTCAACCGCTCCACTCTGGATGTGGACAACTGGTCAGCCTGGCCTCTGTTTAGAGTTGAGGTAACAGACTTGTGGACAAACGATTTATGCCTTTTTTTTGTCTTAAGTCACAAGTCAGTTCTTTTTCCCTTCCCATTTAGCTTTGTTAAAAAAAAAAAGTGCAACAAAACAACCAGAAAGTACTTAGTCATATTTCCACCTTCACTTGCTGTCCAGCAGCTTAAACATACAGCTTCACCAATCTAACTTACAGAACGTGGGTGAAAAGATGCTTTTTTCGAATGGAGCCAAATGAAAAGCGATGCTTCTTGCAGCGGTGGATTAAGATGAATAATCAGGCTAAGCGAAGGCAGAGATATGTCTGAACACGCTCTAGTTTTTCCCCACTCCTCCCCTCCCAGCTTCCTCTCGTTCTGACAATGCAATCCCACTTCAAAAGACTCTTTAATGGCACACTCTGATGCTAACATCACAAGCTTATCTATAATATATACTCTCTGTTTTTAGCACCTATACTTTCTCAAGCTCAGTCAAATCCACAGACCTAATTAATACTTAAGAACACCACAAAAGGGAGCACCAAAACATCTAAATGAAATATTATTTGAACTACAAAAAAGTGTTTAGATATTCTCTCTCCAAGGGTTGGGTTTTGTACTGAGTCTGGGAGTTGTTATTCTGTTTTTGGTGATGAGTAATCTAGAATGAAAGCAATGAAATCAGTCATTCTGTTTACGGTAAAACTTGATCCTGTGCTTCATTTCAGTCAGGTTTGTGTTGATGGTTGGCTCTGGGCTCGGTTTATTTAATGCTCCAGTTTTACAGAAGCATGAGCATCTGTATGAATACACACACACACACACACACACACACACACACACACACACACACACACACACACACACACATACACACATACAGAATTTGTTGATTGAACGTGTAATAAATGGTATAGTGGATAAGAACCTGTTATTGATTAGCATGGAAGCAACCAGATTATTCTTTTTAAGTAGGGGCTTTACAACAGCTGTTTTCAGAGACTTAGGAAACATGCCAGTCTGTAATGATACACGGATCATTAGAAGCATGTTTGCTTTAAGAAGGTAAAAAATAGATTTGAAAAAAGTTGTGATGCAGTGTCTAAGCCACCTGTTTAAGAGTTGAGATGTTGTAAGGTTTTTTTTTTGAAGAGTCACCTTGTCTGTCAAGCTAAAAATCTGACATCAAGTTGAGTTTCCCTCTTTTTGAGAGAGAGACTATGGAGAGAGACTATTTTTATGCTTTGAATAAAACCCATTCATTTTTTTATATACATATTTGTCAAGAGGTCAAGAAGTTGCTTGAGTTCCAAGAAACATTAATACTGCCCTCACACTGCATTAACAGTCAGAGCTGTAGTTCAGGGATATATTTAGGATCTGGGGAGAACCATATCATCATTCTCCTTTCATCTTCACCCATTCTCTTCCTTCAGTATGGTCTCTCTTC
>NC_085007.1:23479014-23486514 GCF_963854185.1 Sardina pilchardus | reverse complement strand
GTAAGTGCCGTGGACATGCCAGCCTTATGATAAACCTCAGTAATGCAAAGTGCTGTGGCGGCCTTCATAAAGACCTACTGTATAGCCAATTAGCTATAAAGTGGTACACGCCTGTACTTTAAACTCCACTTTATCCATTAATAGTCAAGTTATGCATAGTTTTGCTTTCATTTACTTATTTGCTTGATATTACATTACATTACCTATTAATAGGCTGGAGCTAAAAGTTGTATCGCCAGACTCACAGAATGGCTGGATGAACAGGAAAAAGGTAAATATCAATTGTTTTGATCGAGGGGAGGTGGGATTCCCCAAATGGTGGAATATCCCTTAAGCTAAACTCCAGACTGTTCTGGTCAATATGCCTTAACATGCTCCAACATGGTAGAACCAAAAGCTTCACCAAATGCTTATACATTACCTCCTACACTGAACAGAACTCTGATGGTGTGTTTCCAGTCTGATCTTTTAAATGATAGATAGATAGATAGATAGATACTTTGTTGATCTCCAAAGGGAAATTCAAGATGGTGCCACAGAAATGGTGGCACATCAAACAATGTGAGTATTTCAGTACACTCATTTGAACCAGAACGATAGTTAGTGGTTGGCGGAGACGGAATTATTGGGCCTTGTTTACTAAAATATCTCTGCAGCGCTGTGTAGTACAGGAGTCATCACGTGTCTAAACTACCTGTACACAAATTCTTGTTCTGATACTCTGAAATTGTAATTTTGTGGTTCAGTGTCCTGCTTTGTGTGCAGTTTTTTTAAACCACTGTTACGTCTTCCTCTTCACTAAGCCTCCTGCTTCCATAACTCCCCACGGCTTTCCAGACCCCCCCCCCCACACACACACACACACACACACACACACACACACACACACACACACTCAAACACTCACACACACTCCACCCTCAATGCATGGACCTCACTCATGAGGGAAACATGAACCTGTGAAATTACCTGTAATAGCGTTATGTGGAAATACAGCCCTGATTATAATCTCCCTGCGTGGATTTAGCTCAGCGCGGCGATGATGAACTCTGATACCAAATCTCCGTAAACTCCGGCAACCTCTGTGACTCCCCCCCCCCAAGACCCCCCCAAGCCCCCCCCAAGCCCCCCCCTCCTGTGCAAATTCCCAGCTGTGTCGGTGAGCTGTGGCTCTGGGGATGTGGAGCAGCAGAAAAGCTCCGAACTGGAGCCTGCGCATAATGAATCCCTCCCTGGCCACCGCCGCCGCCACCGCACCACGGAGCTGCTGTTTGCTCGGCTAATGGAGCGTTGTCTTTTTGGGAGGGCCACCCTGCTGTGAGCACACACTCACACACACACACACACACACACACACACACACACACACACACACACGCACAGTGCTCTGCCGACGGCAACGACGACAGTGGAAGCAGAAGAGAGAGGGGAGCGAGAGAGGAGTGCATTCCTGGAATGAGGTTTGTGTGTGTGTGTGTGTGTGTGTGTGTGTGTGTGTGTGTGTGTGTGTGTGTGTGTGTGTGTGTGTGTGTGTGTGTGTGTGTGTGTGTGTGTGAATGTGTGCGTTTAGGGACGAGCTCTGTGCTGGCGACCAACTGGAGAAATTAAATGAAGCAAAGCTCTGTGGCAGCCATGGATGCTCGGCAGGCATGCAGATGTGTGTGTGTGTGTGTGTGTGTGTGTGTGTGTGTGTGTGTGTGTGTGTGTGTGTGTGTGTGTGTGTGTGTGTGTGTGTGTGTGTGTGTGACTGGGAGCGTGGAGGTGCATCTCAGTATGCCTGCATGGATAATCACTGCTGTTTTGGAGAGGAGGAGACATGAAGGGGAGATGATGTGGAACAAAGTCACCACTGTAGCCTGCACACACACACACACACACACACACACACACACACACACACACACACACACACACACACACACACACACACACATCCCCTCCACGCACAACACACAGATGTCACTCACTGTAGCCTGCACACTTACACACACACACACACACACACACACACACACACACACACACACACACTTCCACACACACACATCCCCTCCGCGCACTACACACAGATGTCACTATAGCCCCCACACTTACACACACACACACACACACACACACACACACACATCCCCTCCACACACACTACACGCAGATCTCACAACGAGCCCATTTCCGCACGTCTCCTCCACTCCTGCAGCATCTCTGTGCTAATCACGCAGGCTGAATGCCTCGTCCTCTGCTGGGCTGTGATCGTCTACTCTGCTGCTCCGGCTCTGCTCTGACGTTGACGTCAGTAAAGGCCACCCCTCTGCCTTCGGTGTGTTGATATTCGGAGGTTACCCCCCTGACCACCACCCCCGTCACCCCGTGTTTAGGTCTCTTGCCCTAGTGATGGGGTCAGTTCTTTTACTCCTTTGCTTCGTGTGGGGTCTTCCTCATCCTCATGGTCATATTGTGTCTTTTTTGTTGGTCAGATTACAGATGAACAGTCACACCAAATACAGTATTATTAGCTCCCACGTCTTTGTTTCGTTTCTAGCCCAGTGTGTGTGTGGCTCCACTCGCACGAGGCTGTCGACCAGTCACGAGCGAGGAAGAGTGTTCCGTTTCCACAGCGACGGCTGCCGGACTTGTTGAGGGAGGAGGGATCCGTCCTGAATGCCACGCCGTCCGACCAGTGTGTGCTCTCGCAACAGGGCTCTTCACCAGCTTCTATTTCTCTCTCTCTCTCTCTCTCTCTCCCTCTTTCTCTCATTCTCTTTCTCTCAACCTCTCTTATACATTCTCTCTCTCCGTCTCTCTCTGTCCTATACTTTTTGTGCTATCTCGTACCCCCCCCCCCCCCCCCCCCCTCCCCCATGTGTCCAGGGCCATTAGGGAGTAGGCCGCAGAGATTGGCGTGTTTTGACAGATGCGCGTTGTGTCTCAGGCTGCCTCAGAAGGCATTATGGCTCTTGTCAGACAGATAGGGGAGAGTGAAAGAGAGACAGAGAGAGAGAGAGAGGGAGAGAAAGAGAGAGAGAGAGAGAGAGATAGCGGAAAGGGACAGAGAGGGAGAGAGAGCGCGGAAAAAATGTGATGATTAAAAAAAAGCATACCGACAGTGCACAGAGGACAGTGTTTTTCTTTTTTTTTATCAGTCCTCTTTTTTTTTAAACCCTGTGGGTTTATTAAATCGGGGAAATGAAAGCAGATAAAAACATGTGGGAAACACAAGTCGTCTCTGCAGCCGCCACTTAGGCGATATGATGTCATTCTGGGCCGTCCCAGTGTAATTTGATAGTGTTGACAAGAGGGAGCATTCATGACCTGTCCTATCTCTGTTCCTCTCTCTCTCTCTCTCTCTCTCTCTCTCTCTCCTGCTTCATCTCTTCTTTCTCTCTTTCTCCTCTCTGAAGCTCCCTACACCACCAGGCTCCTGGGTAGACATACAGCGCTGGCCTTCTCTAGCTGCCTGCCATAAGCTCAGAGAGAGGAGAGGAGGGGAGGAGAGGAGGGGAGGAGAGGAGAGGAGAGGCGGGGAGGGGAGGGGAGGGTAGGAGAGAGGAAAGGAGAGGAGAGGAGTAGAGAGGGGAGGGAAGGGGAGGGAGAGTTGTGTTATAAAGCAGGCTCACTGGGTGTTGAATCGGAGGCAGTCAGGATGTGAGTGGTTTCAGTGAGCTTGACAGTGTCCTTGCTATCTTGCTATTTCTCGTGTGTATTTTCTATAGGCATCTTACTGTATAGACTTTTTTCTTCCATCTCTTGTCACTCTGTGTGTGTGTGTGTGTGTGTCTGTGTGTGTGTGTGTGTGTGTGTGTGTGTCTTTCTGCATGTGTCTATTATATGTGTTTATATTTGTAATGTTTATATATATATATATACAGTGCCTATAGAAAGTTATCATACCCTTTTGAAATAGTTACTTTTTTTGTCTTACAGCCTGAAATCAAAACCCATTTTAAAAAAAAATCTTTTCCAGTTTTATTTACAAATGTAGCTGTACAACATCAAAATAATGGAAAAAAAGTCAACAGTTCTGAAAATTAATAAAAAATTAAAAACTAGAATAACAGGGTTGGAAAAGTCATCATACCCCTGACTTAATACTTTGTAAAACTTCCTTTTGCTTTCATTACAGCCATCAATCTGTTTGGATATGTCTCTATTATAGCTTTGCACACCTAGATAGGGGAATATTTGCCCAATTTTCCGTGCAGAAATGTTAAAATTTAGTCAAATTCTGTAGGGAATGGCGATGGACTGCTCTCTTCAAGTCAATCCACATATTTTCTATAGGATTTAAGTCAGGGCTCTGACTTTGCCACTCAAGGATATTCACCATCCTATCCTTAAGCCACTGCTTTGTTCTTTTGGCAGTATGTTTAGGATTTTTGTTGTGTTGGAAGGCGAATGACCTCCCCATCCTCAGCTGTTTAGGAGAGGGACGCAGGTTTTCCTCAAGAATTTTGGTGTACTTGGCAGCATCCATTTTCCCTTCTATCCTGACCAATTGCCCAGTCCCCGCTGAAGAGAAACATCCCCAAAACATAATGTTGCCCCCACCATGCTTCAAAGTAGGTATGGTGTGTTTTGGGTGTGTTTGGGTGTGTATACTGTGTTTGGTTAGCGCCTGGAGCTCAGTCTAAAAACTTCAATCTTAGTCTCCGAAAAGTTAGATCTTAGTCTCATCTGACCATATAAGCTTTTTCCACATGGTAGCAGAATATTCCAGATGTGTTTTTGCACTGAACTCCAAGCGCAATGTTTGGCGAAAACCAACACAGTACACCACCCAAAACACACCATACCTAGTGTGAAGCATGGTTGGGGCAACATTATGTTGTGGGGATGTTTCTTTTCAGCGGGAACTGGGCAATTGGTCAGGATAGAAGGGAAAATGGATGCTGCCAAATACACCCACATTCTTAAGGAAAACCTGCGTCCCTCTCCTAGACAGCTGAGGATGGGGAGGTCATTCGCCTTCCAACACGACAATAATCCTAAACATACTGCCAAAAGAACAAAGCAGTGGCTTAAGGATAGGATGGTGAATATCCTTGAGTGGCAAAGTCAGAGCCCTGACTTAAATACTATAGAAAATATGTGGATTGACTTGAAGAGAGCAGTCCATCGCCATTCCCTACAGAATTTGACTAAATTTTAACATTTCTGCACGGAAAATTGGGCAAATATTCCCCTATCTAGGTGTGCAAAGCTATAATAGAGACATATCCAAACAGATTGATGGCTGTAATGAAAGCAAAAGGAAGCTTTACAAAGTATTAAGTCAGGGGTATGATGACTTTTCCAACCCTGTTATTCTAGTTTTTCATTTTTTATTAATTTTCAGAACTGTTTACTTTTTTTTCATTATTTTGATGTTGTACAGCTAAATTTGTTAATAAAACTGGAAAAGATTTTTTTAAAAATGGGTTTTGATTTCAGGCTGTAAGACAAAAAAAGTAACTATTTCAAAAGGGTATGATGACTTTCTATAGGCACTGTATATATATGTTTATCTTGAGTTGTTGCTGCATAATGTCCCTCCTCCTCGTGTGCTCTGTGTGCAGTGGTGTGTGTGTGTGTGTGTGTGTGTGTGTGTGTGTGTGTCTCCGTGCCCCTCTGCCCAGCCCCTAAAAATACCCCTGATGTGGCGTGCTCCCCTCGCGTGAATCAGATGAAGCTCCGGCATCATGGCTCCGCTGCCATCCAGGTGTGTCATCGCGCCTCGTCCTGATGCGTGTGCTACGAGGTGACCTCCCCTCAAGGCGGACTCACGTCCACCTGGTTCACTGCGCTTGGCTTTCCCTTTTCCTCTCCGCTCTCTCTCTCTCTCTCTCTCTTTCTCTCTGACTCTCTCTCTCTCTGTCTCTCTCCATCCATTCCCCACTCTCTCTCTCTATCTCTCTCTTTCTCTCTCTCTCTCGCTCTTTTTCTCTCTAACTCTCTATCTCTCTGTCTCTCTCCATCCATTCCCCACTCTCTCTTTTTCTCTTTTTCTTCTGTCCCTCTCGATCCATTTTTTTTCTCTCACCATCTCTCTTTCCTCTTCGGCCTCATCTCTTCTACAGCATGTGCCTGAGGCCAGTTCACGTGCGGGGGCCAGAAAGGCAGGCGAAGCACGCGAGCGCACATTAGTAGGCAGGCAGGTGGACGAGTGGGTGGGCGGGTAGGGTAAGGGGTTAGTGACCACAGGTTGGACTGTCCAGGGCTGGACCAGCAGTCGGACTCGTCCCTGCAGGCGACGCGCGTCCTGGCAGCGTGGCTGGACGTTTGCGGCAGAGGCTACTGCGGCGTGCGTCTCGTGCAAGAACGAGAGAGCGTGGGAGTGGACCTCAACGCTCGGAGGAAACTGTCCTCTGAAGTCGTCTCTGTGATGGAGTAACACGGATTGGTCATTTTTAAAAGTCAAATCATGTGTGACTGCTGCTTTCAAGTATTACCTGCTAGCACCTAAACTGCAACGATGAAAGCTACTATATCCCTACCATCCATCTCCTCCTCGTCCTCCTCATCATCGTTGTTGTCATCATCATCATCATCATCATCTCTGTGATCATCATCATCATTGTCGTCACCACTGAGGTTTCTACCTTCAGTAGTTTTTCACTCTTGTGCCTGAGGATCTCCTATCCCTGCGAAGTCTGACTAATGTTGATTTGTGTTTTTTTCCCCGTGAGGTCTGATTTGTGCTTTTTTTTCTCTGTGAGGTCTGATTTATGTTGATTTGTGTTTTTTCCCTCCCTGTGCTCGTCGTGCCTCTGCTGCTGCTGCTGCTGTGTGTGTGTGTGTGTGTGTGTGTGTGTGTGTCTCTGTGTGTTCGTGTGTGTGTGTGTGTGTGTCTGTGTGTGTGTGTGTGTTGAGTAAAGCCATCTTGAAAAACACACTTCTCTCAGAAGACGCTGACTGAGTCTGCGAGGCTTTTTTGATGACTGAGGTCACCTTTTCCCCCGTGCAGAAGTTTTCAGCGGAACTTCTCCTCTCTTCCTGTCCTCCCCGAGCTCTGCCACTCTCCTCTCTTCTCTTCTCTTCTCTTCTCTTCCGTCTCTTCCGTCTCTCTCACTGTCTTTTTGAGTCAACTCATGGACTGTCAGATAGTTGTGTACACACAAACACAGCGACCCATACACCCACACATGCACAGATGTACACACACACACACACACACTCACACAAAGAGACAATCGTGCAGGCACATGGCTAGGCTGAGTTTTTCAAGCAAACACAGCCGCACAGAAAATACACTTGCAAGCAAACAGACAAACACCCACTAGCCCACCCACCCACCCACCCACTCAGTTGGCCACACACACACACACACACACACACACACACACACTGGCAGACACACACACACACACTCTGAGATATCTCAGGGCGACATAGAGTTGGCTCTGCATCAGGAGAGCTCTGAATCACGCCGTCTGGCCAGACTCTCCATGGACAGAGTCTGTCCAGGGGCGGAGAGGGCCCTTTACGCCTCAGCACACACACACACACACACACACACACACACAC
>NC_085007.1:23464014-23469014 GCF_963854185.1 Sardina pilchardus | reverse complement strand
CTGATGTTTGTTTTGGATATGTAGTCATGATACCATGGACACTTAGTGAGATGTTTTTTGCATCCGGGAAAGCAATACTGATTCATCACTTAAATCTTATCCAAAGCTACACACAAACATTGTTTTGTTAGAATAACCTAAATTTCCTCTTATACAGTTCTTACAGTACATAAACATGTAATTGACTAATTACCTTGTGATTACCATGTTTACTGTTACATGTCATCAGCTAGTTTCTCTGTTATAACATTGTGTCTACAGAGCAGATAATGTTTTTTTGTACTGGTGTGTCTTATTTTTACATTTTGTAAACAGATTCTGTCTGATTTCATTTTCTTTCGCTTTTCCTTTCATGTTCCTGTTGAAACGCAAGGGTAAAGCCAGGACAATGTTCGGGGAAAGTCCATAAATATCACTTAGGAACACAAGGTTGTTATGGCGACAGTTCGACAGTTCCCTTTGCGAAAGAGGGTGGTCCATGTCGCCACGGCTACGGCTGCTTTCCCCGGCACAAAGCCACCACTCCACGGAGGAGTACTTCATTTCTCTCTCTCTCCCTCCCTCCCTCCCTCCCTCCCTCTCCCCCTCTCTCTCTCTCTCTCTCTCTCTCATGACTTCATTCTAAAGTGCTTAGTCCCTCGTTAGCACACTGTGCCATTAGGTTGGGCATTAGAGACTGCCTACGGCCCTGCGCCACTCGGCGAAGCCTTCCCAAAGACTCCGAGAGCATTATGACTCAACTCTGAACTACCTCAGAAGAGACATAACCCAGGCCTGTAAAAACTCTCCCTCCCCGGCCGAGAGAGACCTGCTGCTGCTTATGAATTGAGCTGGTGCTCAAGCGGATGGTAAAGTGGCAGAACATTGCCCAGGGCCACACTAATGTCACACTGGGAAGCGTAATAACATCAAAAAGTTGTGGAACATAAATTGTGTGTTTTTTTTTTGTAAGGCTACAATGTGAAGCTACAGTTTGGGATTAAATTAGTGTGATTATTATGTCACACTTTCTTTTTTAACACAAGTAATCAAGTAAAAAGGCTCTAGCAAAATAGTCAAAGTTCTAGCAAATAGTATGCAGGCACTGATGCACTTACAAAAACAATTCTTTCTCAAAGGATGTAGGATATTACTGCCATCATAACACCATTTTGTACACGTAAAATATGTGCATTGATAAGATAGTACAACGAATGACCCGTTTGGTCTCTAAATTAGACATTAAAACCTCATATAGTTTTACTGTAAGATTCCATTTGATTAAATATGTTCTAGTATCCCCAGGTCCTTAGGGTGCTCTACTGTGACTTAACAACACCAGAACAACTGTTATGAAGAAAGGTGTCAGGAGCCTAATACCCAGACTGATGATAATCTTTAACGGAAATGTTACTAGTAATCTGGAATGAGACAGCTAAAACACATCCTGAACCCTCTGTGGCTTTGGTAAGATGTTTTATTCTCAGATGAGCGTAGTGGTCCGGGTCAGCACCGTAACCTCCGACCGACTTTCAGACTAGGATTATTACTTAGTGTTGGTACCGCCCAAATGAATCCGCAGAGGAGGGCCTTCACACACTATCCCTGGAGAAATCCAGTCAAATTGATCAGGCGATGGAAAGCATTCTTATGAACAGTATTGTGGTGGGTAGGCCTACATCAGATAGATAGATAGATAGAGATAGATAGATAGATACTTTATTGGTCCCCAAGGGGAAATTCAAGGTCCCAGCAGCTTAAGACACCACACACAACAAACAAAGCGAAAGTAAACAAAAAAGCACGTAAAAAACACACTAAAACACAAAAAGACACGGAGCTACCAGGATTGGTGCCACTCTCATCGGCGCCGGACCCGGAAAGTTCATGGACAGTAATATTACCTTGCAGTGAAACTCTTCCATAATTAAAACTACTCTAAGGGATGTTGGGCAACACCACTTCTGTTGACGTTCAAATAGAACAGAGAGCTAGGAACACTGTTTGTTACAGTATGTTTCATGGTGCAGGTTGCAACAGATTGTTTGTGCTGCAGTTTGTGGAGCCTGGGCTGTCTACCAAGACTGTGTTTTGTTCCAGTGTGTTCAGGGGACTGACAGCTAGCGGAGAGCGAGAAGATGTTTGCTGTATGAGATGAAACATGTTTTATCTTAAAAAAAATGCGAGACATCGTTCTGAGCACCTGTAAGCGGAGTCAGATTTATTAGGTTAACAGGGGTTCTATAATCAATTGTTATATTTCCACGCGGAAAGCTTCACGATTTCCTTCGACCACTTCCAGTTCCTTCTTTGGTTCTGAAAAGGGATGTCTACAAAGGTATGTTGACATTCTCGCTGCTGGAACTAGGCAGACAAAATCAACAGTGAATTGCTCTTTATTACTTAAAAGATTTATGTGACGGGCTGCCGTGTCAGAGTTCTTTAATGCTGCATGTGTTCTGGTGCTTGGTGACACTCTTATAAGCACACCTTGAGACTTGAGACGTCCTCACAGGTAACTCAGACTTCACACATCCTGTAGGAGTAACAGGGTTGTTATTTCTCAACGACTCCCCTACACACACACACACACACACACACACACTGCACATAGACACACACACACACACACACACACACACCCATCCTTCTCATCCACTCTTGTGACAGCGTGTAGATCCATGCAGTGTGCAGTGGCATCCAAATACCGACCATAAAGATGGAGCTGAGAAGAAGAGAAGAAGAGAGGGAGTGAGAATAAGAGATAGAGAGAGAGAGAATAAGAGAGAGAGAGAGAGAGAGAGATGACAGTGACTATGCTCACTCGCTCACTCTGCAAAGGCAATAAAATCATCTCCTGCCTCTAGACATTTCATCAAATGGCCTCCCATAAAGGGGAGAGGGACTCCTCTTTATTGTTTTTAGATTGCGGGCATCGGGCGACTAACCACCCACCACCCCCTCAGCCCCCTACCTCCACTCCCCCTTCCTCATCACTCTCTCTCTCTCTCTCTCTCTCTCTCTCTCTCTCTCACTCTCCCCCCTGTATTTCTCTATTGCCCTGTGTCGGCAATAATGTAAATATTTCAGTGATAGGTGATAGGTAATGCATAAAAGCAGATACCCAGCTCCAATAAAGAGGAATAACTGTTTGTGCATGGATCCGACTGAAGACTCCCCCTCAAAGGCATTGCCCATTTTTCACTGGGCTTTAAGAGGAAGAGAGGGAGAGAGAGAGGGAGGGGGTAGAGGGAAGGAGAGAGAGACAGAGACTGAAGCTATGGGTGAAACCTAGACTTCAAAGACAGCATTATTCAGTGTAACAAGGGAGTAATCTCTCTCTCTCTCTCTCTCTCTCTCTCTCTCTCTCTCTCTCTCTCTTATTCACTCTCTCTAACAGGCATATACATTGACATAGTCATTCCTTCTCCTCCCTGCAATCTCATAACAGTAGAAAGACTTTCCATTTGTGAATGATAGCAAGTGACTGCCGTTAAGTATAATAATGAAATGGAAAAAAATGAAGAGACTAATTGACCATTTTTACTGCCATCTACATATTCATTCATACTTATTGGAGTGATGGATACTCAAGCATTTGGTTGTAATGACACTATGACTCACTAGACTTAGATGGCCATTGTTTTTCACACTGGAGCCAGTGTTTGAAGTCGTTATGCATTTATGGCATTTGTAAAAATACTATGTGTTTAATATTAATGTTTCTCATCTAGATCTGTAATTGAGAGCAAGGCCATGCATACATAACAGTGACCATGACACTCGAATGTTCAATAGCATATCCATATAAATAACCCAGTTTGTGTTGCCTTTAAATTCAGCATCAGTTTAAAATTCGTAAAGAGTGAAGGGGAGGATTTAATTTTTTCATAAATTCCGGACAGACAGTATATTTTGTTATTTGTCTTGCATATTGTAGTTGACCCGATGTCCTCCCTCATGGTTTCTGTCTTCATTTCTATTCTGAGCTGATTTGTGCAATGCTGAATACATTCATATTGGTTTTAAATAATGCAAAGAATATGTTATATTTTCATGTCAAGTACATTTCTGCCACAATCTGATCGTGTGTAGCAAAGTCATAGACAATACATTTGCTACTTCATACATAGCCTTAATCTACTCTTACTGCCACATTCAATCTAATGTGGAATTCCTTGGGTCCAGGATGTATGGAAAAGGCCTAAATATAGGCTTGTATAGGTTTCTTTCACAGTGTAATTTCGAGCTGGTGGGTTCAAACGGTGATGTTGTTTTAACTGACAACAAAAAAATCAGTGCAGCTCAATATCATGTGCAACTAATGGATGTTTCACAGTGAGGGGGTTAATTGGCAGTCTGGTACTGGATTACAGTAGGATGGTAGAAAGGTTAAGGTGTTAACCTCAGTAAGACCCCAGTGGACAAATGTCCATATCATTTCGATCCCCACCCCTGGTCCTCCAGGCCTGTCAAGTCGACAAAAGCAAGGACAGACCTTTCCCCTGGAATGCATTGCTGTCTCCTATCTTTTGGCTTCCAACTCTTATCGAGTTATATGCATGCCGCACAATTCATTATATCTTAAGCAGTGCAACTGGTCAGCCCTAACCACATCTCTACATACGCAGATGGTTCAGATGGCCTTGAAGTCGTTTATCACAAATAAAAGAGCAGCTATGACATTTGTCAACCGACGGAACGCAGGCTTCCACACACGCATGACAAATGCGTCACGCGTCCAGTATTGGCATTCGTTCGGATCATATCTGACCCCAGAAGCAAAACAACTTATCAGTTCATAATTGAATGTATGGGGAGTGACGTGGAGTGGACGTCCTCGGTGCACGTGGGGGAGAGAGGGTTGCGGGGGTCAGGGTCACACACGCGGCGGGCCGTGTCGAGGGATGAAAGCTCGGGCCGTTATCAGAGCAGGGGCCAGTGCTCATTAAGGATTACCCTTGATTAACAAGATCCACGGAGATAAGGGCCGCTATCGCTATCAATACGGCCGTCTTACC
>NC_085007.1:23446514-23459014 GCF_963854185.1 Sardina pilchardus | reverse complement strand
GAATACACACGCGCGCGTGAAGTTATCACACTTCACCGCAGCTGATGTTTCAATTCCTTTCGGAGGTAGAAAGTGGGCGATATTTGCGCGCGTGTGCATGAAGGTGATTTTCCGACTGTCGCTGCCTAATTTACCTCGGCGTGAGTGATTGGGCAGGACGGGGTAAAGGTGCGGTGTCACCGCGGTGAGCTCGCTCGGCGTTATATAATGGATTCTGGCGAGGGTTCAGTATACCAAAATACTCGTCAAACAAATGAAATCCTACCCCCACGCTCAATCCATCCAGACAGGCCTTGATACCCCATGAGGGATCAACCCCCTTGCTAATAGCACGGCTTGTTTTCACAAACCTAGCCTGCTGTAGCTGGCGCTACATCCCTATCGTCTTTAGCAAAACCCACAACCCATTTTGAGTTGAACAAGAGACATAGTGGACATAGCCTGCCCTACTAAGACAGTCTCTCGAGTGTATATTAATACCAGCAATACTCACTGGAAGATGTAATCACAGCATGCTCAACTCAATGTTAAAACTCTCCAGTTGCATTCTCTGCGAACAACAGTCGGAGACCTGCATATCAATCACAAAGTTGGGGTAGCTCAGTAACCAAATTCCAAAGATATTTAAGGGATGTTTAATGACAGATTGCGTGGCGTGCCTAAAATATGGCTTCAGAGATATTGACTGTGGTTTTGCTTGAAGGGTGTGTGGGAGTCGGAAGAACGCAGGGACAATGAATATTTTTCATAAACATTGTTACCGTCAGTGAAACCGACATGTGAGCGCGATGGTCTAGCCAACACAATGCAACTGTAATTTCTTTGACGAAATGGGTTCCTTCTGAAACAGGGCGGTGAGCTCCGAGGACTCCCTACTTTATGGCAATGCAAACCTGACACTGAGATGGAGCTTCTCTGTTGTTAAGAGTTAAATACAAACATTTACTAGATTAATGGTAGGCTATGTAGCACCCTCTCATCAATTCTGAATGCTTTGAAAAAGAAAGCATAAACACCCTATTGTCAGTTTTAATAATTACATTCTTAATTGTTGTCTATTCCTTCATGTTCAGGACATTACCCACAAGATATAACGTGGTCGTGCTGGGCAGAACTTTCTTGGGGGAGAAGACGCAAGTGAAGGTAAATTTGTACAGCTGACAGTAAAACCAGACCTGCAGACAATGATGGAGAGAAAAACGTCACGTTTGTTGGGAATAAACAAACCCGGCGCATTCTTCTCCGTTCAATCCGAGGAGGGGGAGAGAGGAATGGGCGCCGTCTCTGCGGCTACGGCTCGTTGTTCCATAAACAGCATCTATCTTACGTCTGATTAATCTCGCTCAGGAGATACTGATTTACTCTCACGTCACATGACGGCGAGCGCGGAGTGATTGGTGAAAGGGAACGAGCCAAGCGGCATTCTTTCACAGCTCTCAGCGTTTCAAAGGCGTTGCCTCACTGAGAGAGAGAGGGAGAGAGAGAAAACTCGGGCTTGGATGAAGACTATCTGTCATTGAAACTACTTTCAAGGTTGAAGATTTTATAGGCTTTAGCCAGCAGCTGGGGGGTGGGAAGGAAGGAGGGATGGATGGACTGGGATGGATGGAGGAAAAGAAAGAAAGATAGGGTGCAGAGAGATACCCAAGAGGAACAGTTTCAAAAATGGAAAGCATCTACTCTTTGTTTTGTGCACAGGTAAAATAGGAATCTAGAGGGAGCAGACTCCCTTCTGTCAATCACACACTCTCTTTTTTTTTTTTTTTTTGGAACCTGACAGCAGGAAAACAGGGAGTGCTTTGAGACCCTGTCCTGCCATTGTCCCAGTAGGCAGGAAAATTCCCCTGTCCTGCAAAAAAAAGAGAGAGTGAGAGAGAGAAAAGAGAAAAGAAAAGAAAAGGAAAAAAAACTTCTAAGAGGCTCCACTTTCAAAAGCTGCTCATTATTCTCCACGTTTCATGGAAGACTGTCACTTTCTTAAAAGTAGATTAATTTTGTCAACATATAATGAGGGTCTTGATGCCGACTCAACAGGAAATGAGCATGTCAGGGCTGGTTTCTCCAACATACAGAGCGACCACTCATCTTCAATTTCGTTCTTTTTTTTCTTTTCTTTCTCCTTCCTTTCTTTAGCAGCCCGCAGCTCTCTGCTGTAGAATACTCTTCCTCCCATTGGCAGGCTCATCCTCTCCTCACCCCTATGGACTTTTAAGAGTAATGGGCAGATAAGCATCGCTCAGTTCGCAGGGCTGTTCTTCCTCCTCTTTCTTTTAAATGGTAAAAAAGATTTTTTTTATGCCCCTGAGTTGCTTTGGGACCTGTGGACTGATTCAACCCTCAAGGACTTACTCCCCCTCCACCACCACCACCACCACCACACACACACACACACACACACACACACACACGCTTGCACACTGAGCCGAGAGAGACGTTATTAACTATGCTCACCGAGGCTCAGCTGGAGAAGTGTACTCATGATAAATGTACTTAAAGATGAATCTCAACTGAAATATATATTCATCTCGGGGAGAAAGGCATCCGTGCCTCGGCAACTGGGCCGGCCAGGCTCACAGCCCGGGAAAATGAAATAAATAAAATGAAAACTCAGTTTTTATGAGCACACCACGGATCTGGATGATCAGGGCGGGGGGTAGTCGGAGGAGGGTGTGGTGAGCTGTGATATGTTCATGCGAGTGCGGGTGGGGGAAGACTGCCCTTGAACGTCAAACATTTGCATGCGCTTCCAGAGAAGTTATGAAATGAAATATGATGAAGTGTGTGGGAGAATGTTTTTTTTTTCCCCGGGACTATAGAAAATAGGGATTGGGAAGAGAGATGGCAAAAAAAGATCAGAAGAGATACACAGTAGATAGGTGGACAGATAGCTAGATAGACAGATACCCGCTGGGGGAGTGGAAGGGGTGTGTGTGTGTGTGTGTTTGGGGGGGGGTTAGAGTCGAGTGGGAGAGAAAGAATAGGAACTGAAGCATGGAGAGTGAACGAGAGAGAGCGAGAGAATGAAAGAGAGAGAGAGAGAGAAAGAGAGAGAGATGGAGAGAGGAGAGAGGAACTGCTTGCAGCTCTGACTAATGAACTGGTCCCATGAGGGAAGTGCAGTGTGTGAGTGGGCTTAAATGAAAAGCTAACGGAGTGCTTTATCTCGTCCATGGGATGTCATGAAGTTTTTTTTCCTTCCTTCTTCGACGAAAGCCCTGATAATTGATAGAGCTATCCGTCCCTCTGTTGCCCTTGGGGTTCATTGTGTGGTATTCGACCATAAAAGGGTGCATGTGTGTTTTCTACATGTGTCTGTGTTATTGTGTATTTTGTGTGTGTATTTCATTGTTTGTGTATGTGCGTGTGTGTCTGCATGTGTGTAAGTGTGTGTGTGTGTGTGTGTGTGTGTGTGTGTGTGTGTGTGTGTGTGTGTGTGTATGTGTGTGTTATAATATATTTATAGAGAGAGAGAGAGAGAAAGAGAGAGAGAGACTTCATGTCATGCCATACTCACTACATGCAGCCCCTCAAATGGGACAGAAGCTATTTTTTGTTCTCCGATGGAGAAGTGTTAAGCAAATCAATACACACTCTCTCTGGTCTCATTTTGAAATCACAAACAAACCAAAAACAGCATCTGAAATCTCTCAGAGAGCAAAGCTTGTCAGCCTCTGTTTAGATGCCTGGGACCATGTCTTCTCTCTAGTCTACAATGCTGTCTGAATGCTTCCATTCGGATGGTTATATTGTAATTCTTTATTTATATATGAACAAAAATAATTGTTCCTTAAACATTGTTTTTGTTCACTCCTGTGCAATCATGTCCAACAATGCTAACTTCAAAATTGCACAAAACATTATACTCACTATAGCTTGGTTTGGGAAGCAAATTGGGTGACAGAATGCATTAAAATGAATATCCATAGTTATGTGTGTTATTTTGCTCATGTTTCTGTAATCTTGTGGAAGCTGAGATATTTGTTCAAAGCCATAACATTTACCTTACTATTCTGTGTACGTATAGGCCACCATAAGGAGATGCTAGCCATTATAATAGCAGCCAATCACAGTGCATAATGTGTTTCCAGTGTGTGTGTGTGCAGGATGCGGCATCTGTGGACTTCATAGACAGCCTTACCCCTGGACAGCATGGCCCCAATTCGTGGCCAGCCTCTTCATTATCATATGCTTATGAACAAATGTCAGCCTGCATCAGCCAAATGTGTTTCAGTTTTTGGGGGAGAAGGACAGAGCGCAGCCAAGCGAGAAGCTCCATGCGGCAGACCACCCCGGGCGTTTGTCCTGGTGCGAATGCCAGCACAGTCGCCGTCCTGAAGGTCTTTACCTAGCCATGTGCACAGTCTCCAGGCGTATCTTGGGAGTGCGAGGGCTTTTTTTTTTCCTTATTTGCTTCATGTAATCAATTTTGCTAAACCTATTGGTGCATCAATCAGCTAAGGTAATTGGGCTTCAATTCCAAAAGCTTAAATCCGTTATACATGAAATTAAATTTTCCAGCAGGACACATTAAGTTCCGTCAAATTTAGCCGCAATTAGATCGGCATCGCTGGGCACCAAAATTCGGCTAATTTGAAGGGAAAATAACGAGGGGTCTTTGTGTTCTTTTTGGGCTGTGTCAGCAGTTTGGAGTATGAGACTTTTTTCTTTTCCTCTCTCTCTCTTTCTATCTCACTCTTTTTTTTTCCGGGGTGCCTCATTTGCTGCACTTGATTGTGCAGGCCCTGAGGGAACCTCTGGTCCGTTTATCGGCCCTAATTTGCCTGAGAATGAGTTGGGCAGAGCCACATGGAGCTAACACACTGTAGGAGTTTTTCCAGCCACACACTCAGGCCGCCTGACTGATGCCCTGGCCCAGTAGTAAGGCACTCACGTAGAGAGGGAGGGAGACAGAGAGAGAGAGAGAGAGAGGGAGAGAGAGAAAGAGAGAAAGATGGCTTTGCCCAGCATTGCAAGATAGCGTGAAACATCCACTAACCCAACATCAAAAAAAAAAAAAAAAAAACATCTGCAGGGACAGTTATGGTTTTGACTCACTTTTCCAAAATCCAAGTAAACATCTTTAAAACACTGAGTTGTGCTTTTTTCAGGATTTATTTATTTATTGTATTGAATGTCAACTTTTCATGAAACATATTAGCAGTACTGTTTTTATCCTATTTATTTCATAATTTGGTGGTGAGCGCATGAACAAACTGGGTATGCTTATTTCTATGTTTTTCTTTTTTTCTTTTTTTTTTAACAAAAGTCAAGTGGTAAACAGCCAGAATGCCCCACAGACTTTATAACAGAAGGTGTAAACACCATAAACCGATAGAGCACAGACCTTGAAATGTTGCCAGGCACCAAACTGAGACGAAGAGAGAGAGAGAGAAAAAGAGGAAGAGAATCAGGGGAGAGATGGAGAGAGACAGAGTGAGAGAGAGAGAGAGAGGGAGAGAGAGGGAAAAGAGAGGAAAGAAGTGAGAAAGAGGGAAGGAGGGAGCTTAAGAAAGCCCGGGGCTAAGATTTGTCTTGTCAAAGTGAGACCTTTAAGTGGGCCCTCCCCGAGCTCCAAGACAGTATTCACTCCTGCTCCTTGATAACAATGCAGCATTTCCACTCAGCATCGGAGGGGTGCAGTAGGTGGAAGCCCAAATTAGTTCACCCGGCGTGATGCCAAGATGCCCAGTTTTTTTTAAAAAAAAATCAACTTTGGCGCTGTGGCTGGCACTGGGTGGGTACAGGAGGAGAATGTCGAAGACTCTGGAGATCCCCTTTGCATGTTTCAGGCAGTTTCACACAGCGCGTTTGGTGCCCCCTCACAAACAATCGGTCCAAACGGAGAGCCTGCAGAAGGCTGAGCGAGCTCTGGTTTCTCCCAGGCTGCTGTGAGGCATGGCAAGGAAGCTTTTTTTGGGGTGCCTTACGTAACGGAGATATTGGCAGGAAACCTAGACAAGCAGGAGGAGAAATGTGTCCCTGTGTGGATGTGTGGATGTGTGTGTGGATGTGTGGGTCTGCACTGACACACACACACACACACACACACACACACACACACGCACACGAGCATGGCTCTGCTAAAATTAAGCTCAAATGTGTGTCTCCTGCACTCAAAAGCGGTGAGCAGCAGAGTGATAAAACATGCAGACCTTGGCCTGTCTACGGAGCTTACCGCGTGTAAGCATGTTAAGGCGTGCGCTTTCCCTCCACGTCAGCTCTGCTGTCACATTACATAAGATGATTTAAGACAAAAGGGAGCCACTGAAGACCATCTTTCATGTTCCCTAAATGGATGCATTTGGACGGGGAAGAAGGAGACACACACACACACACACACACACATACACACACACACACCGTGAGGGGAGATTTGGTTTGTGGGCCACAATAAATATCCCATCCGCCTGCTCACAATGGGCCTTCTCAGACCAAAAAGCCTGACAGTCTCCAGCTGTCTAATGCAGCGTGACATTTTCAAAAGCAAATTTCCATCTTTTGGGCATATTGCCCTAATACAAACACAATGACGCTGGCACTTCTTGGCATCAGAAGATATTTTATTAAGTCATGAAAATAGATGGCTTTCCAAGTTGAAAGCAAAATGTTTTTTTTTTCCTTCCTTTTTTTCTTTTTTTTTCTCTCTAGACAAACATTCAGAAATATTTTTTTTCTTTGGGATGGACTGTGTGGATGCTAATGCATCCATTGCTCACATAAAAAAAAGAAGAAGCCGCACACAAACACTAACTCTCACACAGAAGTACACAGAGCTGAACACACACACACACACACGCACGCACACAGAGACACACAACACAAGCGCATATGCGCCAAACAAACAAACAAGCAACACTCCCGCCCAGCACAAACACACGGGGTGGGTTCCAAAAAGCGAGAGCAGAGAGTCCTGGAAATGTTTGATAAGGCACTGTAGTAATAATGACAGCGTTTTTTGGGGAGCTCATTAATTGAGAGCTAGGGTGTAATTGCTTCCCTTCCTGGGGGCTGACGGCACCACTAATGCAGGAAGACTGTCAAACTGACAAACAACGGCAGGCGGAATATGGATTTTTTTTTTCTGTGTGTGTATATGCGTGCGTATGGTGTGTGTGTGTTTTTGTGTTAATAACCATTATCAGAGCGTCGCCAAAGGAGACTGTCAAGATGGCACTGGTGATAAAGTGTTAACGTGTGACAGAAAGCACCTGCCGGAGAAAAGAATGTTTCTATTTGCGGCGTGCTGGATTGGCATGATACGCACACCACCCCGTTAAACTGTAGCCTGGAGCAGAGATGCATTGATTAAGAAAGAGACATGTGGGGGGGGAGAAGAAAAAAAAATATGATGAAACAGTTTTATAGTTTGCTTTTGTGTGTTCATTGCCATATGTTACACACAGCATTATGACCATTCATTATTGGGTCCAAACGCAGCTATGCGTTAGCCTGCCTGTGTGCACAGAGACACAGACACACACACACACACACACACACACACACACACACACACACACACACACACACACACTCAAGGCCATCCCATACAGGTCTGTGCCTGCAGGTAAGAAGCTCAGTGAACTGCTCCAGTGAGCTGCTGTCCCTGAGCCCCAGGTGAATGGCCACACACTGTGAAAGATGGCCTGTACGTTCAGGCGCTCTGACAGCCAAACAAACAGCTGAACACACAGACAACCAGTCAGCCTGTACTTAGAAGATGCACACAATGTATTGCCTTCTCCCCACAAACATGCAAAATGTAACTTACAGTATACACACATGCACCAACATGCAAACCACACACCAACACACACACACACACACACACATACAGATGCATGGAAAGAACGTACACACACACACACACACACACACACACACACACACACACACACACATACACACTCATTCCATCTCATCCCCTATTCTCCTCACCTCTGCACATCCCAACTGCACAACAAAATGTCGCCAGTCGAGACAAAGAGCGCAATGACACAGGAGCACAGACACGTCGTCAAACGCTCCGTTACCTGGGGACCCTCCCCCGTACGCCCCCCCCCATGTACCTGCAACCCCCAGACGGCAGGTGTTGTCGCGGTGATGGGTGGAATGCAAATGTGGCGCTGGCGACGCCTTTGATGCACCGGTCCTCGATTTGTCACAGAATTATGTTCATTACCCACCGCTCGGCTCCTAAAATTAGTGTCTGAACAAGACGTCCTGGCTGGGTGATGAATTCATCTCAGGCATGTGCCACACACACTAAAACACATGCCCGCACACACACACACACACACACACATAGAGACACACACATCCTCCAACATGCCCTTCACATCTCCATGCCTCGGTTTGGCATTTTTCTTTGAGAAATATTAGTCAACAAGTTCGACAGAGAGGCCCTAACCAGCACACAGAGGATGCCAGCATCCAGATGGCACACTAATATCGCCGTGCCTCACATCAAGGTGCTTCATCTCATAAACTCGAGAGAGGGAGGGAGAGAGAGGGAGAGAGAGAGAGAGAGAGAGAGAGAGATCTGACTGGGAGGTCTCATTTGTCTCTAACCTTGCCATGGGAGGGAAAAGCATCTAAAAGGCCTTTGGGGAAGAGGAAAAAATCTTAAGAAAAAAAAACACTAACCATTTCAAAGCCAAATACACACAATGCAATATTTGGGCAACATTTCTTGCCAAGGACTTCAGTGACAGGGAGAAAACAGCAAAGTAGACATTAATACATATTAGACTGGATATAATACATTATGTAACAGTAGGGTCCGGTCAAACTATTTATTAATTTCTGGTTGACTGAGAGGCGTGCCAGAGTGAGGATATCCCAGGAAATCCCCACACGGACTCTTCACCATTAGCAATCACTCTGGTGCTCAGCTTAGCATGTGACATACTGTATAGACAAGCAAGTAGACTAATTATTGTGTCCACAGGCACATACATCCTCTCCCACTGAACATCAAGCTCTCTCTCTCTCTCTCTCTCTCTCTCTCTCTCTCTCTCTCTCTCTCTCGTGTTCTGCTGTATTCCTAGGCAAAAGGAGAACTAAGATTAGACCTGTTGTTTTGGCCAAATAGATGGAAATCTTGATAAACGATCCAAAAACACATTTTGATGTATTTAAACTCAGTTAGTTGGTAGTAAACCTGTTGTATACTGTATAAACAATATGGCACTTGTGATCATGGGGCTAGGATAGCATTCATCCATGGCTGGTTATCACAGCCATAGGTGTATCCTTACCAGTCCCACTCTCACGAAGGCCATATTGCTTAACTATTCAATGAAATTCAGTGTTAAGAACTGTATATAGTACCAATATCAACTTCAGTGATCACTGAAATAAATTTGAGGTGTTTTACAGAGCCCAGAATCTGAGCCCCCTAGTGTAAGCACTAAGAGGATGTTGGCAAAGAAATGATCCCTTTTAAGGAACCTTGAGCAGAACTCATATGTGCGGACCCATCTGTTTGCAGTCAGGTAATGCCAGGTGAAGAGGTAGAAAAGAGGTGTGTGTGTGTGTGTTTGTGTGTGTGTGTGTGTGTGTGTGTGTGTGTGTGTGTGTGTGTGTCTGTGTCTGTGCGCATTTGGAGGTGGGGGGGATCAGCAAGGAAGGGAGGAAAGAGGCGAAAATCAGCAGCAACTAGATGAATTCATACACATCAGGATCAAATACCATACTTGCAACACACAGTATCAATAATAGATATGAGATTACATGATAAACGCAAGGATGCTGGTCCATAAAGATAAGCAGAGCTATGACGCAGAAAGCGGTCAGTGATGCTATTTGTTTAAATTACAAGAGCATAAGCTGCCAGCCTGTCACACAGCATGTACAGTACAGTACACGTATAAGATGCATCATTTGGTAGAGTAGAAATGTATACTGTAACAGTGGGAATGGGCAGCTGGAAGCAGAGGCTTTCTGCATGTGGATCAGTGGAAGTGGAAGACTGCAGCAGAATCCTATAGTGGAGATGAAGACAAAGTGGGTGGACAGAGCTCATTTGCCTTCTACGCGCACATGTAATTATAGGTCACGATGATGAGGAACAGTGTAACCACAACCTCAGGATTTGCAGGCGATAGTTGCCTACTGCATTGGAGAGACTACACACACTTTTTATCAACAGAATACCGGTCATACAGAAACAAACACTATTGTATAATGAAATATTGTATATCAAGAGGACTCTCTTTCTGTTGGAACATTAGGCTTATCTTTCTGTCAGGATCATCTGTGTAGTGCCTGAGGTCAGATCAGACAGAAGAGTCATGCATGTACTCAACATAACAATACTGTACTGTACATAAACGTGACTCCCATTTCCCCCAGAGGCTCACGTACAAGAAACCACTTTTCTACGAAACACTAAATGCATCATTTATGGTAAAGACTTGTCCTGTGAAGCATTACTGGATTACTGCTCGTTGCCAATGCATTGTTGTGAATTAGACATGCATGATGCTATGGGATTATGTTGTTGCTTGACTCTGACAAAGCTGTTCTTCACACATGCACTTGTACATGTGCTGAGTGAGCAAGCACCGATTCTAATTGCGAAAACATAGCACACGTTCATTATTTTGTTGTAAATCAAAGACACATTTGTTGTGGCTCAATACACATCCCCATTCTTAAGCTATGACCTTGAATTTGTATAATTGTCACTGATCAACACATCATTAAAACCCATTACCGCACAGGGTATTTTTTAAAAATCATAACTACATTAGGTCTGATTATAAATTCATAAGAGAATTACTCCGTATACATAATGCATCTCAGACTGGAGATGTGTGAAGTCTGCAGGCCTTCCCAGAATCCTCTTTCAAGTCTGCGGGCCGCCGGGCCTTTTGGAAAGAGGGAGTGTCTGGAGAGAAGTGTTTGGCCTCAAGTCCTTCTCGTCTGGATGCTGTCCTCTATCTCTGATGAGATGCCAGAGCCATTGAGGGGTGGGGTCAGATGGAGAAGAGAAGAACAGGGGAGAGGAGAGGAGGAGAGGAGAGGAGAGGAGAGGGGAGGAGGGAGGAGAGGAAAGGAGAGGAGGGAGGAGAGGAGAGAGGAGAGGAGAGGACACAAACAAGCTGGAGAGAGGAGAAGAAAGGAGAAGACGGGGAACAGATGAGTGCAGGGGATAAAGATAGAATGGCTACACAGGGCCGCTGCTGGCCACTTGGGTGCCCTAAGAGGGATGGCAATGTGGCCTTTTATCGAGATAACACATTTGGCTGTGGAGACAGTGGAAGTGATAGGAACTTATATCAGGCTACTTCAAAAGAATGCCCTTTGACTTTTGAAATAAGTGACAGAGCTTCTTTTTTTTGAGTACTATTCATGCTATACATTGCAAATTGACAAATCAGATCAGATGATGTGAAGGATACAGCAAGATAGACTGATGTGTGGACTAGCCTGTCAACAGACGCCTGGCAGGAATATTTAGTCCTGTCTAACTTTAGCTTTGGTTCCCTATTGACTGGGCTTGCTAAGCGCTAGCTAGCATACAGTACAGTATTTAAGTCCTGTCTTACATAAGCTTTGGTGCCCTATCGACTGGGCTTGCTAAGCGCTAGCTAGCATATTTAAGTCCTGTCTACCATTCGCTTTGGTGCCCTGTTGACTTGAAAATCTTGCCCCCCAAAAAAATAATTTGCTGTTTAATATTGACAAACATTATATGCCATGTCTTGGAAGTGGTACAATTTGTATACACTTGTGTAGTCCAATATGCCATGAATGTTTAATTACTTAGAGACTGTTTGTAACTGAGTTTTGTGGGTTTCCCTGTCTAGTGTCCTAGCTGCTCTGCTGTTGTATGAACCAGGGGCCAAAGCATCGTCTGTTTATCTAGCCAGTGGAGCAATTGCTCTGTCGCTAGTTTGGAGTTTAACACAGTTTTAAACTCCAACTCCCAACTCCAACTCCACTTTAAAACAGTGTTAAACTCCAAACTAGTGACAGAGCAATTGCTCCACTGGCTAAACAGAACCAGTGGAGCAAAAAAAAAAAAACAATTGCCCACCTATGTTTTAGGATTGGTGCATGTGTTGCATGTGTGAATAAGAATTATTTGGCATAAAAGACACATGAGTAGCCTTAAGTAACATGGTGTTGGTACATTTTGAAATTGTAAACAGTCTCAAGGAAGAGAGCGAAGCAGTATGCATTAAAGCTACTCCAGTTTATTGAGTAAACTTTGATGCCCCCTCCGACTCTTGGTGCTCTGCACACGTCACATGAGGTGTGTGCTGGGAGCGGCAACACTGTGTGTGTGTGTGTGTGTGTGTGTGTGTGTGTGTGTGTGTGTGTGTGTGTGGGTATAAATACATTAATCTAGGAAGACAATCAAAGATAATTACAAAAACTAGTTAGCCCAGCACATATAATTTACAGTACTTTGACATCTATGGCATGTGCTAAGGGGACAATGAACTGTGGGAATGGCAGTCGGCCCGTTGTTTGATTACTACATTAAAATA
>NC_085007.1:23436514-23441514 GCF_963854185.1 Sardina pilchardus | reverse complement strand
ACACACACACACACACACACACACACACACACACACACACACACACACACACACACACACACACACACACACACACACACACACACACACACACACACACACACACTCTACCCCACCCCGCCCCTCCTTTTTGGCCTCCAGGAATCAGCTGCACAAGGTCATTGCTTTTGGACAGGTCTGCAGCACTTTTATTGTTTCAGCAGGTCACTGGGGCTGTCACATCGCACAGTCATTATTCTCTGGGGTTACAAATGGATGTCCGACCCCCTTGACGCATTGGCCTTTCTTTGAGCTGCTCCTGTAATACCCTTGACAGATTTTTTCTGTTCTTTTTTTAGATGATCTATCTTTCCCCTTTTCATCCCCCCCTCCCCCTCTGCCTCTTGTCACAATAAAACCTGAAATTATAGGATAGCATGATTGATAATTGCCCGTTTGACAAGAATCAGCTACAAAAAGGAAAACAGCAATGCGTTCTGATTTATGGCTGAGGGCTAAACATTTCAGAGGAGAAAAGAAATCAAACACCTGATCTGTTGTTACTGGAAACACTTTTTCAGCCCAGAGAAGTTCCACCCGATAGATATTTGCCACGTCTGCAAGCGACACGCTCACTCGACTTGGGCAGTACCCTGTGTTATTTTTGTTTCGGCTACTGAACGAATTTCACATGCTGCAAATCCGCAACGTAAAAAATAAAATAAAAAATAAAGTTCTGTAGGAAAGTCTCGCACTGGCCGAGGATCAATGCCCATCCACAGGGATGAGACAAAAAGAAAACATTGTCTGTTCATTAAATGCCATGTTTTACTGTTTTACCTGCAGGCTAGGATTGTAAAGCCACCACCAAGGAGCCTCTACAGGACTGGGCACCTAATGAGCCCCTGCCAATAGTTTGCCCTGAGTAATCTCTCTCCCTCCATCTCTCTCTCTCTCTCTCCCTCTCTCATCCTCCCTCCTTCTCTCTCTCTATCTCTCTCCCCCTCTCTCATCCTCTATCCCTCTCTCTCTATCTCTCGCCCCCTCTCTCTTCATCTCTCCTTCTCTCTCTCTCTCTCCCCCTCTCTCTCCCTCCATCTCTCTCTATCTCTCTCCCCCTCTCTCTTCCCCCTCATTCTCTCTCTATCTATCTCCCCCTCACTCTTCCTCCCTCCACCTCTCTCCCCCTTTCTCTTCCCCTCCTTCTCTCTCTCTACAGTATCTCTCCCTCTCTCTTCCTCCCTCCTTCATAGGCATGAGGGCTTATGCTTTGTCACATGAGAGGCAGCAGGGTTTAGTGGTGCATAGTTGGTGGAGAAAGCATTTGGATTCGGCAATGTATTGAAACCAAGGCTGCATCTCTCAGTGAGGAGGTGTGTTTAACTCCCCATGTTACCTGTTTATATGTGCTATGTGTGGGTGTGAGTGGTGGGGGGTGTTTCTGTATGTGTGTATGTGTGTTTGTGTGTGTGTGTGTGTTTGTGTGCAGAGTAAAAGCGAGGGAGAGTTTGTGAGAAAGAGTGGGCACATGTGCAAAGCTGAACGTGTGCTTGTGTGGTGTGCAAGTATGTGTGTATGTGTGTGTGTGTGTGTGTGTGTGTGTATGTGTGATGTTGGACTCCCCGCGGCTACCTTTCTGCTCATTACTGACAGTCCAACACCCATGCGTGTGGCCACTGTGTTATTCATGCAGGCTGCAGCACAGTCAGGGGCTTGGCTTTCATACCATGCTGTGTGTATATGTGTGTGTATGTGTGTGTGTGTGTGTGTGTGTGTGTGTGTGTGTGTGTATGCGCGCGTGTTTTGTGTGTATACGTGCGAGCATGCAGGCTTTTGTGAATCCGCGTGTGTGTTTTCATATTTGTCTTTGTAGTGTGGGCTGTGTGCTGTGTCTCCAGCTTTAATTAACCCCACCAACTCGGCCCTCGGTGAGCACCAAGGGAGCCAGGTGTAGAGGCGGATCAGTTAAAAAGGCACTTTTCTGCTTCTGGGGACGCGTGAATACCACACGCGAGGATATGTGTTAGCCACTGCTGTCATCCACAGAGGCGCATGGACAATTCATCCCACGCTTAGGACTTTCTATTCATTAGCTTGGGACCCTTTCAACTTTGTGTTGCTAACTTTCTTTTATTCTCAAAATAGAACTGCATCTCTGATACTTATGAAACTAGTATTCAGTATGGTATCTGGACATTTTTCCTACCACTGTTACCAAGTCATGTTATAGCTAGTTTATAAAGCTAAAGTAGGACAGAATGTCATACAATGTTTTGTATAAAAACAAGTTTCAAAGCATACAGTATATTGATGGTCCTGACATGATAGCAAGTTTTACTAGGGCCAGCTAGACAGCTGGGCAGCTGGTTCAGATAAAGATGACTGAACCAAGGAAGAGCTTTGGCAATAGAACAGCTTCAGCTGACCTTGAATCTCAGAGTTCATTTCACTATACTGTGCTACTGGCTCAAGGTAATGTTTTTAGTTTAAGCATTAAACAAATAGCAGAATGGAAATAAATCACCATTTTGACCATTTCTTTGCTTATGGAAGGCGGAAGGTGTAAGAGTGGTGGGTTGCGAGCAGAGAAACGCGGATGCTGAAACTTCAGCATGTGGACAGCAAATAAGTAACCTGACTAATTGAAGAAGGAGGCGTGGCAAATTCCGTCCCACTCCTCCCGAACTTCTGTTTGTAAACGCCATTTCAAGGAATTCAAACCCTGTATACAGTATGTTCCCTTTAAGCACAGGGGCACTAATTTTGTGGGCATCCCTCACAAGAGTAACTTTCACAAAAAAAATCACCACTTGGTATTAACTGCTAGGCAAGGCATGGTTATTTATCCAACCATCCATACACATTGCAAGCTTCTATTACTGTAAAGAGACCCTATGCAACTTTTTCATAGTCATAAAATCGCTTAGAAATCATTGTTTTGCTTGACTGACCAGTTTTATCGAAAACAGTAATATATCCTCCCGCCCCCAATGTCCCTATCCACTATTGCAGCATTGCAGTTTGTCCAGGAGGCGAACGCTCCTTGTTAACATCTGGAAGTCTGAGACGCGTAAGGAACAAGAAGAACCACGCTTGCAATTTATATATATACTATTATACAGTTTATATATATATATATATATATATATATATATATATATATATATATATATATATGTAGAAATATACAGCTGTAGGGGAAGCTCTGCAGAGAAATATGCAAGCATAAAACGAGCGAAAACGAAAAGCGAAACCGAAACCGGAGATGAAATCGCCAATCCTGCATAGTTTCTCTCTAACTATGGTGGGCCTGAAGAAGGTACCGTCCTTCGTTGAAAGAAGCCTTACTAAATACTAGTAGGGTCTTCTGTTTATATATATCATCATTTTCTTTTTATGGTTTCAAACCAAAGTAAGCAAATATAGGACTGTGGTGGCTTCTAGAAGTGTAGCAGTGTATACCTGGTGAAGGGCAAACTTCAGAAATTATGAGATTCTTCTCCTCTTCCTTAAATCCTTTAAGACTAGTAGAGCAGCTTAGGAAACAAAACAAAGTTCAAAGACTTCAACCGCACATTATTGTGTGCAGGCGCTGTATTAAATGAAGCTTAAAACTTTCCCAAAAAGTTAGGGTGTTGTTCTAATTTTCCTTACAAATTGATTGTGAAGTATTTTAGGATATGCACATACAGTACTGTAGCAGGACTTCCTCTATCCAATTTACAAAAACACTTGGAAGAAGTCCCTACGACTGCTATTACGGTACCAACGCAGGAGCAGGCAGAACTGCCATAATTTAATCATATTTAAAATAAGCACTCCTATGTTCAAAACAAAAGTATGATTATGTGTCAACACTTTAAAATACCATACAATACAATCCCACATGCACAGAATGGGTCAGGCACACACATGCATGCACGCACACAGACACACACACACACACACACACACACACACACACACACACACACACACACACACACACACACACACACACACTTCCATTGTGCACATACTGTACGCTATGCATAATTAATAGACTTTTAGTTAGCATTTTTGTAAGGTTTGTGAAGCAGTGTTCTTTTCTATGCATACATTTGGCAGTCTCAGAGATATTGTTTGGTTTTGGGGTTGTAAGAGCACAAGTAAAAACTCACAACAGACATTTTACACCACTTTGGAGTCCAAAGGTTTCTCATTAGCTTCGGAAAAAAAATACAACAACCATTGGAGGCAAGAAATATATAAATAAATGCAGGGTAAAAAAAAGAGCAACAAGTGATTAAATATTTATTCCCTCAGTAATTGGCAAACATCTCAGATGCTCAGCCGGGTAGGAAAGTGAGGTCTTGTTTTAGAATCTCGCTGGGTGGATTTTAAACACTGCTCCGTTCTCATTTTACAAATCGTGGTGATTAGACTGAAATGCTATTCAGTACACCTGCATTGTCCAATTTTGTTTGTTTGCTTGTTTGTGTGTGTGTGTGTGTGTGTGTGTGTGTGTGTGTACACTCCTGTGCATGTGTTGCTGTAAGAGTGAGCCAAAGACCGCAGGGATTTCAGCATAATAAATTGCAAACTGCCTAATAAGGTCTGTTTTTGTGAAACACACAGACACAAACAGGAGCGCGCGCACACACACACACACACACACACACACACCTTTCAAAAACACACTGCCTATGAAACTCATCACCAGGGGAGACAATAACATTTTCGTAGGTTTCCCTCACTGTCTGGCCAGTTTGATATGCACCGCATGAGGAGCTAATGATCGTGCGCCTATCTGCCCTCGCCTATGTCAATCACAAGACCACCGTGACAGTATCTCCAAATCCCACCAGTGGTAAACACCAAGTCATTCCACAACCCCGCACGGCCCTCAGTGGTGGGTCAATGGAATCTAATTTAATTCTGTTTTTATTTCGTTATCACCGACTGCACATTGGGCTGATACTCCCACTTTGAACTGGTGCTCACAGTCATTAAAAGTGTGCTGACCATTGTTAGGGAACATT
>NC_085007.1:23426514-23431514 GCF_963854185.1 Sardina pilchardus | reverse complement strand
TATTACTGTAGAACAACATCAGAGACAAAATCAGGTTCCTATATCTCAGGTAGGAGAGGCCTGGGGAAGCTCCGGAAGAATGACCCAAGCTTCCACTCCAACTACAGTGCACTGTACACTCTACATTAGCACCCGTGCATAAGCTAAATTATTTTTATGTGACATTTTCCAAACAACCACATTACACATGCAAATGGAATTTCTGTTCGTTGTGTATGTTATTCCACATAACACCATCATTTGTTGGAGCAAAATAAATCGCCAAAGAGCTCATATTAGCTAGTGCTCAGCAAACTAAAAACCAACAACAACAACAACAACAAAACAATCTAGGCTACATAACACTAGACTGCACAACGATTGCTGTAGCTCTCCCTTTTTCAGATAGTGCTTTCTTTCACCAGGAGGTGCAAATGTACCTCTGGGACATCTTAGCCTTTCACACAAAGGTGTGTTGTGATGACAGCAAGAAGGAAGCTGTCAGAGTGGAGGAGGAAGGTTCATGACAGCACACCTGATCTAGATCAACACATCAGGCTCAAGTTATCTGAGCCACACCTTAGATTCATGCCTCGGGCCTGCACCACACTATCAAACAATGAGGTCCCACTGGCTGTCTGTGATGAGAATAGAGTGAAATCTTGGATGGATCAACAACCTAAATTGTGCGATGCTTTAGCGATGACAGCTTCCTATTGACAACAGATACAAGTTGGATCGCTAGCACTGTGGCTGTAGACGACATAAAAAAAACAACAACAACAAAACACATCCTGCTCCTAATCTCTCACACTCTGAGCTCTTGTCTCTCACCACTTTTCCACTCTCTCCAAAGATTCATCAGCTCGAGAGGGCACAGCCTGCGGGAGAGCTCCTGTGTTTCCGGCTAGTCCCACAAGTCAGCAGTCATTAGCGCATTAGGCAAAAGAGCACGTCCTTAGCCGAGCTCGGCGCCGGATATAACACCCGGCATCCATCAGCCCTCAGCCACTGATTAGCAGATGTGTGTGCTGTGGAGAAAGGGACAAAAGGAGGTAGGGGAGAGATATATGCCACTGAAACTTAGAGGATTCACCCTACCTGTGAACAAATGGCTCACGAGTGTGTGTGTGTGTGTGTGTGTGTGTGTGTGTGTGTGTGTGTGTGTGTGTGTGTGTTTAGTTTGATAAGGTAGCTAACAATGCCTCATTCAATATGAATGTATTATTTGTCATGGCAATAAAGCATTTTGAATTTGAATTTAGCAAGCTATGTAGGAAGACAGGGAGATAGATGGATGGACAGAGAAGGGGAGAGGGAGAAAAAGAGAGAGAGAGAGAGAGAGATGTGAATGGCAGGTTCAAAGAGGATTTAAAATGATGTGTTACCATAACAACTCCACAAACAGAGGAATTCATTAACCTGGCCTAACGAACCCCAATTACCTGAAAGCAAACAGAGGAAACAGTGTGCGATAATGAAGGCATGATCTACTCCGGGTACCCATGGCAACCCTGGCATGTTGTTGTTTCAAGCAGCGGGGCTATGAACAGTGGCTAGTTTTTCCACATCCACAGGTCTCTTATAGAGAGCTAAAACTACCTTGTGCGGTCATATTATCTGACAGAGCAACAATCATTTTTAGGCAAAGTTATAAGCTGGGATCATATTTCTACCTGAATTGAAATGCACTGAATAACATTTAAACCACAAAAAAAACAAAAAACATTTTGATTAGAAAAACATTTTTCGGCCTTTTTTCAAAGGAATAAAGAGTATCTCCTTGTCGTTTTGCTCCTGCATCGCCACCTTCTCTCCTGGAGAAGCTGGACAAATGTCCATGAGAGAGAGCCAGCCACTGACTCTCCTCAACAGATGAGAGAGAAAAAAAAAACTCTTTTAGCACATGAAACACTCCCCTCACGCCGTGAGCCAAAGCACCTGGTGCCCAGGGAGCAGAAGGCAGACCGAGGAGGAGGCAACGCAGGGGTCCTGTCACCGCTCCGATGGGCACGTTTGACGGGCTCCTGGTCATATTTTTAAGCGCGGCAGACATTCCATCTGGCAGGTGCCAGCGCGCCTTCTCCTCCGCGCTTCCCCCGCAGCGGAGGGGCTCCGGTGAATACCGACTGGCAGCTCGAGACGGATCCCCGCACCTTGTCACGGCACATCAGCCGGAAGCCTCACAGTCATGCCCTGTCCCTCTGTGACTCCGCCGCCGCTGCTAGTGTCCTTAGCATGCTCCCGCACCGCGTCATTTCAGGCAACAACAACAACTCCTCAGAATACGTTAGATATTGTTGTGTTGGCTACGCTTCTGTGTTGCGCATTAGAAATAACATTTTCAGACCGGCTGAACATATTTTCAAGTCAAGTCAAGTTTATTTATATCGTGCATTTCATACACAGAGGTCATTCAATGTGCTTTGCATTAAAAAAGCAGTAGTCAAATAATAGTTTAAAAAGTAAAGATCATAACAAAAAAATAAATCGCTAAAAAAAACACACAAGCTAAACTTATTTAAAGATAAAGAATAATTAAAAAGACACAATAAAATACAGCTTGGTCTTAAGTCTAGATTTAAAACTGGCTACAGTTGGGGCCTTTTTGATGTCATCCGATAGTTGGTTCCAGAGCTGAACCGCATAGTACTGTAGCTGAAAGCTGCTTCACCATGTTTAGTTGTTACAGCAGGTTTTTCTCCTGAGACCTGAGAGGTCAAGAGGGTGTGTACTGCTGAACCATGTCTGATTTTCAGACAACAGTATCACATTATTTGTTTTTTTATCAGTATATTTCTTTGGAATACATTGGGGTGACGTAAGGTTTCAAGGTCGTACAGTACATGCTCCCACTTCAGTGCAAACAAACAGGCCAATACCTGTCCTATAAATACAGCCAATACCTGTCCTATAAATAAGCCTACATGTGTAATCCTCTAATAACTAATGAACGTCTCTGTCGTTGTCCTTAATGGCCAGGAGCGGACACAACAGATGCGGTGACGGCACCGCTTTCAAAAAACAGCACGCGTGGGAGGACAATGTCGCCAGGTTGCGTCGAGGGCGCTCACAGGAATCAATGTCTTATTTCCCATTCACGCTTACATCCCCCGCAACGACCACCAAAGCCTGCCCCAGCTCCCCAGCAACACTTTGATAGTTATCTGGAAAGTGTCATGGAGGGTGAATGGAGAGCAACTGAGGTGTGTGTGCGTGTGTGTGTGTGTGGGGGGGGTTAGCGGGCATTGGCGCGGGTGCTAGGATAATTTAAATAATTAACACGCGTATACAAGAACAGCAAAGAAAATAAATGATGGCTCTGAGGAGGAGGACAATGAGTCGACATTAACAATCAGGTCTGCGGGTGACTAACGAGGTGGCCCCACAACATTTTAATTAGCAACACGCTGGACGGCACCGTGATTAATGAGCACAATTTTATTTAAGCTTTGCTCGGAATTAATACCAAATTGACATTTAATGAAAATTACTTACCACCATCAGAAGGAAAGCTGTTTTCAGGAGCCCCCCCCCCCCCCCCCTAAAAACAATAGGACGGGTTGGATGTGAACTATTCTGGCTGTATTGTGTGCTTGTGTGTGTGTATGTGTGTGTGAGAGAGAGAGAGATAGAACATGGAAGAAAGAAAGAGAGAGAGAGAGACATCTCGAAGTTGAAGAGTCGGGATGAATGCTTATTAGAAAGAGGATAAAACAATTCAGCCAAGGTAACCCAGTTGACCGGTGCATGTTTAGCTTTTTTCCCACGTTTCTTAATATTATTTGATCAATGCTCCGAGGACCTTAATAGCTTTGAATCAATATAAATGATTTGGGCATTTTTAACTGTTAATATTTACTTTGATTTAATACATCAGTAGTTTATCTTTGTGTATTTTGGGGTGAGGTGAGAGATGGAGTGATGGGTGAAAAAATATTTGCTGGATGCCAAACAAACACTTCTCACCTTCAAAGATCACTTTGCTGGAAGGGAGAAAAAAAACAGTCCAACTAAAAGGCATGAAATGAAAAGGGATGATTTCACAAAATTAGATGTCTGGAATTCATGTAAATATATATACATAGATAACAACCGTTTTTGAAGTCCTGCTGTTGAACTTCTCATTCCTTCCAGACGCCAGACGTTTCATCCTACCTTTTTTTCCCCTAGATGCATGCTGTATTTATCCAAACGCTAGCTTCCTTTTATCAGTCCAGTTCTTTTAATTACACATTTTATTTTTATTCTTTTTTTTCCGCTCACTTATCTCTCGGCGAGTCCTTGTAAGATGTCTTTTGAAGTGAAAATGGTTCTGGGAGAATAAGGGTTTTTTTTCCCCCAGACAGTCTGAGGCCGATGTCCTGCAACAGACAACTGTTTGATCTCTGACTCGGCCTTCAACTCTGAACCTTCCATGGGGGCTCATCTTTACCCCCAAAGCGGCTTGGACACCTGTTGTTTTCCACCATAGCACAGACAGCCGCATCTTTTTCAGTCCACTAGACAGAGGTCACAAAGTTTGGCCCATGTTAGCAGAGGGTCTGCAGTAACTACCGTCTCTCTCTCTCTCTCTCTCTCTCTCTCTCTCTCTCTCTCTCTCTCTCACACACACACACACACTTTTTAATCTCTCTCCCTCTCTCTTTGTCTCTGTGAATTGAAGATTATATTAATCTCACAATTACATATGCATATACAAACTCAAATACATTGAGCACACGCACACACACACGCGCACACACAATCATTGTTCATAAAGAGCCCCCCCCCCCCACACCACACACACACACACACACACACACACACCACCACCACCACCACACAGAGAGAGAGAGAGAGAGAGAGAGAGAGAGAGAGAGAGAGAGAGAGAGAGGAGGGGGGGCACTGACTCATCTTCTGTCCTCTCTTTCTGATGATGTCTCATGTTCTCTCCTAGTGTTTTCTCCCTCTAAGATCAGGCCTTGTGTTTCATGTCTTCTTTCTCATCGTGATTGCTTTGGTTATTAATATCCCTTGTC
>NC_085007.1:23416514-23419014 GCF_963854185.1 Sardina pilchardus | reverse complement strand
AGAGAGAAGAAGAAGGGAGCGGAGAGGAGACGAGAGGAGGGCATGAGTCAGCAGTCAGAAGCCACGACACCTGGTGTGACTTCACTTCCATTCCCTCTCTCTCTCTTTATCTCCCTCTCTCTCTCTCTCTTTATCTCTCTCCCTCTCTCTCTCTCGTTCCTTTGTCTTATCCTCTCTAACAGCTGTGCAGCATGCCCATTGATTCTTGTGTCCGTCTATCCATTTGTTTATCTGCTTGTTTGAGAAGAGACCGATGCAATTATCGCACGGCCATAGTGAGCCATGAAGTGGTTTTGATGTGCAATTGCACTTTGGCTAATTGGAAGCTGTTGGTCATTTGCAATGTTTTGTCCATAACAGTGTTTAAAGGTTATTTCTTTTTTACTTCTTAGCAATAGTAAAAGAACATAAATGGCTCCAGGATAAAAGGCCGGATATTCTAGAGAATATAATGCTTTCTCAGATAAAAATGGTGTGAGTGGAGGGGCGGAAGAGGGGTATTTGTGTGCTTCAGCAAGTCTATGTTTCTTTCTCTTTTTCTGTGTGTGTGTGTGTTTATGTGTCTCTGTGTATATATGTTTATGTTTACGTGTGTTTATATGTGTTTATGTGTGTGTGTGTGTGTGTGTGTGTGTGTGTGTGTTTGTGTGTGTATGTGTGTGTTTATGTGTGTTCATCTGTGTGTGTGTGTGTGTATGTGTGTGTGTGTGTTTATGTGTGTTCATCTGTGTGTGTGTGTGTGTGTGTGTGTGTGTGTGTGTGTTTATGTGTGTTCATCTGTGTGTGTGTGTGTGTGTGTGTGTGTGTGTGTGTATGTGTGGTAACAGGTGCGTGGCGCTGCAGGGTGGTGCTGATGGCTTGTGTAATGGCACAGATCCGGTTGGAGCGCCGTCTCAGCTGTTGCTGCTGCTGCTGCCACCTTCCCCACCAGCCTCCGTCATTAACATCCCCCAGACCGGCCCCTCTGACAGCACCGTCCTCCAACTCTCTCTCTCTCTCTCTCTCTCTCTCTCTCTCTCTCTCTCTCTCTCCCTCTCTCTCACCAGTACTCCTCTCTCCCCATCGCAGTCATTCTTTATTCTCTGTCTCTCTCTCATTCTTCCTTTCAATTTCATATTTTTCCCATAATTGCTTTTCTTTCATGTTGCTCTCATGTTCTCTCACATGCACGCACGCACAAACGCACGCACACACACACACACACACACACCTACACCTACTACTCTCCAATGAGAACCTCTCAATCTTCCCCTTGAATTCCTTTCCCCTCTCCCTCACTCTTTTCCTCTCTAACGCGTTGTCCTTCTTTACATAGTCTGCACTGCCCTCGCTGGACTCCTCTCACTCTTCCTCTTTCAGTCGTTCCTCTCGTCTTCTCCCTTTTCACTACATCACCTCTTTCCTTTTGCTGTTCCCTCTGCTTGCCTGTACGGCTCAGTGTTGTGTCTCACTCTCTCTATCACTGTCCCTGTCCTTTCATTGCTCCCTTTCATTCGTTCACATTCATTTCTCTTTTGCTGTGTTTATCCCCTTGCAGTCACTATCTCCTTCCACACCTCTCTCACCCCTCCCTCTTTGTCTCTATCTCTCCATTTCTCTCCACCTCCGAGCCACTACCTTTCCCCCTGTTTCCCTCAGTGGAGGCAGTAAATGTGGTGTGATGCAGTGTTAGGTGTGTGTGTGTGTGTGTGTGTGTGTGTGTATGCTGCCATCACCAGTGTTCTGCCTCGGTGGACAGCCAGCCCATGTGCTTCATTATGTGGCAGCCACTGACACCAGCCTCCTGTCACCTTACACACACACACACACACACACACACACACACACGTTCACACGCACGCACACACGTACACACGCACACACGCACACACGCACACACACACACACACACACACACACACACACACACACACACACACACACACACACACACACACACACCTCAGCACCTCTGTCCCCGAAAGCCAGGAAACGACACCCAAACAACCTCAGCCAATGTGCCTTCTTCTTTATGAAATAAATATTTCTTGGTTAGGCTGTGGCCTCCACTATAGCCTGGAACATTATTTGAAGGGAGAATGGCTGATTAAACTGGAAGTGCATTTCCGCAGAAAATACAAAGTGTGACTTCTCAGCAGAGGGAGAGGATCACTAACATCAACCACATGGATCTGACATGGAAATTAAATTATTTTCCAATCGTGTTTAATGAACTACTGTTAATGAGATAACTCAAATCAATGAATAGATGTGTGACACATGGTCAAAGTCAGTCCTGCAGACTCTGCAGGTACAGGCCAACATGTATTTTGATACAAGATACAAATTACTCAAGTTGTATTCATCCACTTAGAGGGAGTGACAAAACATTTCAGTGTCTGCACCTTTTCAAACTAGTATATGCAGATGACATGATCTGCACCGCACTAGCAAACAGTTTTTTTTTCTTTTCAAAAAAAGGGGTAGAGGCTCTTCTGCAAACAACTGGAGCATCCACGGA
>NC_085007.1:23399014-23411514 GCF_963854185.1 Sardina pilchardus | reverse complement strand
TCTACCTTGCATTTTAAACACTCACTCACACGCCATTAACAGCCCCAACACGTTGCACTTGTCACTTTACATTTTTTACAAACATAGACCCTAAGTTGTAGACGGAACTTTTCTGACATCAATGAAGGACGATATGCAAAAGAGCAAACTGCCACTGAACACAAGAGCTCATTGTAAACACATGACAACTTAATATGATAATCAGAATATAAGTTTACAACTGAGTTTGACAAAACCTTCATGTGTAACCTAATTGTCATCAATAAATTCTGATGTCCTCAAAAGCTTATTAGATTTGTAGATCTGCTTTTATTAGTTCAGATTAATTCTTCTGCTTACATGTTTTCACCGTAAAATTAAATTCCTGATGGCTATTTCAGAATATCAGTCGTGAATATTTTGTCTGCTGCAATTCAGTGCAGAATTCCCATGTGGTTTCTGTTTGTGTCGTTTGTTTCACTGGCTCATATTTTCTTCTCTGGCTGGTGATTTCTTGGAATTAGAAAAAGGAGTGGAGGAATTGCTCCAAAGTGGCCTCATAGCCAATGAAAGATTGATTCCTGGCATCCAGCCCCTGCACTGCCTCTCTCTCTCTCTGCACCCCACCTCCTCTGCCCCCTCCAAAACAAAAGCTTCCAATTACTTCCTAAAGCCACCGCCCTTGATGGAAAGCCCAGAGAAGAGGGAAAAATGATGGGGGGAAGAAAAGAAGAAAAGGAGAGAAAAGAAGTGAGAGATTAGAGGGAGAAGTGCCGAGGCAGCGCGTGATGGAGCTGCGCGGGTTGCGGCCGCCCGGAGCCCGGCGGGGAGCGAGAGAAAGAGAGAGGGGGAGTTAGAGACAGGTGCTGGAGTGGCTTTAGATAAAGATTTGTGTTATATTTTACAGGCCGTGCAGCTGCCTAGTCGCTCTTACACACACACACACGCGCACGCACACACACACACACACACACACCTATTAGAGGAGAAGCTATTACTGAGTAACACTGCTGGCCCCCCCAGGAGAGAGATGCCGTGGTCGTGGGTAATTCCAAGCAAATAGAAAAGCCAGCAGCAAAGTTATTTAATGGTGAGAGAAGAGAGAGAGAGAGGAGGAGGAGAAGGAGGAGTGCAGCGATGGTGAGGGAATAGAGGAGTGTATGCATAAGGAAGGCCAAGAGAGATATAGAGAGAGGGAGAAAAAGAAACGTATATTGAAGAAAGAGCAAGGCGTGAAGCTGGGAAGATGAAAATGAGAGAGCTTTTGAATGGTGAGAAAGAAAATGAGATAGAGAGTAACATGATGAAAGAGGGAAAGGTGGAGAGAGTGAGAGAGAGAGAGAGAGAGAGAGAGAAGCTGCGGGGCAGCCACTTTAATGCCCTTCTGGTTTCAATGCATTCTGGCCAGATGCTCTCTCAACCCCGAGCTCGGCCCTGGCACAAGTGCCTAATACAAATAAAACACAACACTTAACCACGTCTTACTCATTTAAGTCCTGGAACTCACTAAGAGCCAAACTTACAGATGGGCCTCCGAGTTTTAGCAATGCACAGAGAGGCTTTCTCCTCATTTAGGCTTAAAATGATAAATAGACACTGATGTGAAGGATGTTTCTAGAATCAGTTATGGCTTTTAATTGCTTTCCCATAAGGCCCACATAGCCTTTTTTTTTTTCCAAATATAAACTCCACGAATTTAAGTAGATTTAGGAGGAATAACAACATTCTTTTTTTCACAAAGTTGTTTGTTTCGGATGGTTTGATGTGATTTGAAAGATTTAGTAGACTTATAAGTTTCTTGTTTTTCCCTTAGAGCAGAATTAACTGAGCATTTCAGGGATTTCTCGGAGAGATAATATCTCTGAACGGCCACAAACTTAAAGTGGCTTTGGACCAGCGTCAGATACATTATTAGAATGTGGAAGAGCTGAGAAAAAAGTTTCCAAAAATGTTCTTATGCATCAAGGATATGAGTGCTAGTCTACACGTCTTAAAAACAAATGCTTAGTGTTCATTTTATTAGCACTTTTAGCAAATGGAGCTAACACTGGAGGTCATCATCTATAATGCAAGACTGTCTATTCATAATTAATTAGAATGAATCCATTCGGAATCACAGTATTTGCATTTGTGATTCATAACTCCCGCAGATAATCAGTTATACACAGTTAACGTGGCAGATTCTTACAACAGGAGGATCTGACTAATGGTACTTGTAAATATTGCTCAACTTAGTAACAACTGGCTGAGCACAAGAACAATGAAATCTTGTTTGCGTATATTTGTCATACCTTTACAATATGTCCATTGCTTATAATTTGGAACACAAAATCTACACATCATAATGAAGCTATTGTATACTTGAACGGGTCTACACAGTATGTGGAAGTAGCACTAAAAAACAAAAAGTTCTTGCTTTAGGTTTTTAAAATTACTTTTACTGCAACAGCTGTGTGTGTGTGTGTGTGTGTATAGTGGTATGGGGAGGGGGGCTTAGCTAAATATCAGTGGGACTCCCTAACATGTCCACAACTGTTTGTTCACCAAGTGCGGTGGGAATAGGGGAAAAAACCTGTTCATTTCAACTTGTACAAAGTCACAGTGCAGTCCAAGCTGCAGGAGGTTAGAGTGTACGGCTAACGGCACAAAGCTCAAAGTTAGCGAGCAGCGCCTGATTATTTCCCTTTGTTAGCAGTAATTGCTGCAACACAGTGGAGCACAATGCAATCAGCCTGGCATTCTGATGACATTTCACACCAGCTCAAAGCCGCCCTCACACGAGACGTCGCTCCCCACCACTATCACCCCTACCAAACATCACAGACACACACACAGACACACGCACACATGCACACATACACACACACACACACACACACACACACACACACACACATACACTCACACACTCACACACACATATACACACATACACACACAAACACACTAACACATACATACACACACACACACACACACACACACACACACACACACACAAACCAATCATTTACCACTTGTCACATTAGCATTTGATTCAAAAAAAGCAAATCAAATAAGTAAATAAATAAAAACAAACGCAAAATAAATAAATAATTGAAATGTACTAAAAAACACACAAGGGCAGGCATGTTGTCTGCCTGTGACGGCCCTGCTTATTGCGCCCATTTACCCGAGGGAAGCGCGAGGGAAAAGGGGAGCCGTGTGGGCTCAGTGTTTCATGAGTGAAATGCACTTTTGCAGTCTGCGCCGAGCCTCATCACCCTCCTATTAAAAAGCGGCAGAAAGAAGTCCTTCATTTTAACTTTGGAGATAATTAAGCGCATAATGGATATCACTGCCACTGAGTGACTGGTTGGCGTGCTGGCTGGCTGCATTGAAGCATTGGATCGGGCACCAATTAAAAGGAGGGGTGGGGGGGTGGTGGGGTGCACTTGTTACTACACTTGGCCATTAAGCGAGATGTGTGTTGGCATGTTTGTGTGTGTGTGTGTGTGTGTGTGTGTGTGCGTGTAATGGTGAGGAGTGAGACAATCTGTGTTGCTTTCACTTCATGATTTATTTAGTCTTTTCTCTTCTCTCGTGTCTGTTGGACAAAGCGAGCTATTACAGCAATTTGACTTGACAAAACAAGTCAGACTAAAATGATGTTTCATCTCCCACAATCCCTCTCCCTCTTTCTTTCTCTCACTCGCCATGCATCTCTCTCCCTCCCTCCCTCTCTCTCCCTCTCTCCCTTTCTCTTGTCCTTTTTTTGTACTCCAGCTCTGCTGTGCAATTGTCAGGAGGCCATAATGCATAATAGATTTATATTCCTCTGGACAAGTGCAGAGTATTCGGTGTGTATAATTACAGTGATATCGTGCGCAGGAATGTTCACCTTAGCATAATGGAACATAAATTGAGCTCTCTTTGGAGAGATAAGCGGCTCCGAGATGGCGCCGTTCCTTTCGCCTCTGAGTTTATCTCCCATGAAGGCATCTGAGGGGAGATTCAGACCCCTTGCGCTGGCTTGCAGAAGTCATTAGGAGATGGCTTGGCAGATTTATACGGATGGGACCGCGTGCGGGAGACGTAGAGGCGCAATATGCTGTTAACGGCGTACTGGATACTAAAGGATACTGTGATAGTGGTGTCAGAGTGGGTGTCCTTTGCAATTTTACTGGAAGTGTGCTGTGCCACTAAAAAAAAAAAAAAAATCCAGCGTGGTTGCAATGAGGCATGTTTAGATGCTGCGTTTGATTAAACGAAACAAAGGACACTCTGGCTGTAACAAATTCACGTTACTGTCCAATATTTCATTTTAGACCCTGCCAGTATATATCTCAGACTGTTTTAGAGTGGGTGTTGGAGTATAGGTCATTTTAACAGGAATTACAACAGTTATGTTAGAATTGCATAAGAACAGTATGTAGTCCGATATCAAAAATTCAGCCTCAGGTGAATCATCTGACATTTTGAATGGTGAGCATTTCCACTCTACAGTATAGCTGGATCCGAGCTACCTGTCCATTCGGATTCTGATTAGCAAGAGGGAGCCTTGGGCTAATCATGGCTGTTCACCCTGAATGACATGGCCCAATAAGTTTCCCAGATAGCACACTTTTTTTTTAACAAATGTTCTCAATAGAGTTTGAACTTACGGGACTATCTTCACTCTTCCTGGTCAGTCTTTCAGTAGCTCAGCATTTTAAACTGAAGAATCGTGACTGTATATTATCGACATCCCCCATTAACATGCTTGTGTTACACGCCGATATAAATATATTTACTCTCCCTCGCTCTCTCCTCCGCTGCCCTCTGGTCATTCCCATGGGCCTCCCGGGCGTGCTCAGCTCACACTCTTTGTATGCGCTGTTTTTGTTTACGTGTTGGATTGCGTCGTTGATTTGTTTACCGCGGTGGCGTGCGTGACAGGAGTGGGGCCTGAGATGAGGTAATGATCTCCATCATGGACCTGTAAAAGTTTACTGCCACTCCTTTAACAAGGCTCTCAACCCTGAGGGAGGCGGCGTTTAGCTCCATGCCCTTAACAGTGGCATAAAAGCCTCATGTTCTTCTGCTTGCCTTGATGAATGGCCTGGACCTCCAACACGCACACACACACTCACACACACACACACACACACACACACACACACACACACACACACACACACACACACACACACACACACACACAGACACACAAACACAAACACAAACACAAACTCACACTCACACACACACACACACACACACACACACACACACACACACACATATACACATAAGCACACATACACACGTACAGTAAGGTGTGGGTGTGGGATTTTAATAAATACTAAAAGCAGTTGTGGTCCAAGCTGATTTCCTGGTACTGATGCTCTTTGACGAGACCTTTGTGAGTTTCAGCTTAAAGTGAAATATTGAATAATTAATTTGACTGTTTGATTTGTTATTTAAGTCTTAGGTCTTGAAGGGTCACTTGTAGAGCTCCTGATCCTTTTGTAACTAAATAAGCAACTTCCACCTCCACCTCCACATAAGTTTTGATAAGAGCTATCCTATTCAGTCTTTCACAGATCATTTCAAATGTAGTTATGTTAATGAGGACTATACAGATACAGCATTTATGCGGACAGTGGAGAGCCAGAGAGGGTTGAAACAGAACAGAAATTAGTGTTTTGGATACACATAGAAAAACAAAATAAACGTTTGTTTCGTATACTCTAAAATTCCTCATTATTGGGAAACTGGACCCAGGACACTAGCTAATGAATACAGATACACTTCTATATGGCTGCAACTGATTTTTAACATTTTAGATGCGCAGAGACATTATAATGGCCTATGTACACCCTTAATGACCATGCAGACGTGTGTATAACTGTAATTGTGTGTGTGTGTGCGTAGCAAGCAGCTGTCATTCAATGCATCATGTTTAAATCCAACGCATTTGCTCAATGATAGCTATTTTATCCACATCATTTCCAGGAACCAATCCACATTTCTATCCTCTGGAGAAGCATTGGATATTCAGCCTAGTTGAAAGCCCAAAACTGAGCAGAGCCATTACACACATAAAACACATCTCATCGCCGAGAAAGAGAGGAAATCAGCTACTGCTTTCGTTCGTTTTTATGGCGGAGGATCTGGGGGGGGAGATGTAGATGCATAGGAAGGGCAAAGTAGTATGTCAGTCACTGGAACAGTCGTGATTCTGCATCGCATTAATGTTTATCCAGACCTGGAATGCCATACCTGCACGTTGCTCAAGCTGTAACACATTCATAGACATTCATCTGGGAAGGTAGACTTCCGAACAATGGATGGAATAATGCATTGGGAATCACAAAAGAGCGTATCTGGCCTGGAGATTTTACAATGGCTTAGGCTTAACGTACCTAATGCTTAAAGCGTAGAATATCTAATTAGTACGACGGATTGGTCCCTTGTCTCTCGGAAACAGATCCACTGTGGCCTTTTAAGTCAAAGGAATAGCATAATGGAAACGAGATCACATCAATCAAGTCATTTCCTCTCCTCCACGGTCCCATGTTAATGGGGATTTGGGCCTTTGCATTTCAAAAGTGCTCATCTCCTCCATAGCTTGGCTCTCATGTTAAACACTCTCATCAATGCCAGCGGCAATGCCGCCACACACACACACACACCTTGTCTGAAGATCCGCACTGGACTGTGAGAGGTCACCTGGAAGCGGTCATGTGAGCAGGCCCCACAGCATCACCACTGCAGCAGACTCAAGCCACAGGGGCCCCCCCAGAGTCCTAAGGAGAAATTCCGTTTAAAAAGTATTTGCGTTTACAAATAAAAAAAAAATAGCAGCCCGAACCGGATTCCGTCGGTGTGTCTGCGAGTGCCGGCCCTGTGGGTGTTTATCGGGCACTTTGAACTGGCGGATCCCTCCTTTCGGTTCCCCCCCGCCGAGAGAGCTGGAGGCGGGTACAGCGCGGCAGGAGAGCGCTGATCCTGACTCCCCCTCCCCCCCCCCCCCCCCCCCCCCCCCACCACCACCAGCAGCACCATCCCCCTCCTCCTGAGTCCACACATGCCGGGCTCCGCAGCCCCCGCATCACTGCATCGCATCACGCCGGCGCGTGGCCCCGACGCCAAAGGTAAATATTGTTTCAGATCTGATGCTTTATGTAATCGCAAAAAATGTCCTTAATTACGTTCCACCTGGGCGGCTCCCTCGACCGACTCCCTCAAGCCTCCCATTCGCACCATCTCTTTCTCTCTCTCTCCCTCTCTCTCTCTCTCTCGCTCTCTCTCTCTCTATCTTCTGTCTCTCTCGTTCTCGCTCTCTCTCACTGTTCTGTTCCTTTTCTCTCTCCCTCTAACTTTCCATGGCTGAGGGAGCAGGGAGATGCAAGCTTCAACATGTCTGACTGATTACTGTAATTCATACACTTTAATTAGCTGCACAAACCATTAGCCACAATTAGACTATTACAGAACACTTTGTGGCAGGAGCCTGCTCGAGGAGGACGTCTATCTGCTTGAGGGGAGAGAAAGAATGGGGGGAGGGAGGAAGAGAGAGAGAGAGAGAAGGAGAGAGAGAGATTTGGCCTTTGGCTCATGTAGAGAGATAGGAGAAGCAAGAAGATGAACACAATGAAAGAGTATTACATGAGGTTGAGGCATCTTTGCACGACAAGACTTTTTTAAACTACATGATGGTAATCATACAAACTATACAACAGTAATGGGTAGCTGTAAAGGATGATGGTACTCTGTGTGACTTCTACCTCTTCAGGCGGGTGCTGAGGTATGACTTCAACCCCAGCACAATTATATTGATCCCCTGCATTTGCCATTAAATGGTAAATTAAGATTAATCTGATTTATTGGATTAATCTTTTAAACAGACAATTATAAATGGAATCAATTACTTTGCATCTTGACACTGCCTCTGCGGGATAGGTCAGCTGTGCTTTGTATCTGGGGGATTCATTCGTATCGCCAACAGCTGTTCAGCAGTTTTAAATCACCATTAGTAATTTCTATCGTGTCACATGAAGTAACCTTATGTCTTTGTACCATAGGGGACATATACTTACTTTGAGTTTGTGTAATTTATTGAGTGTTAAGGTGAACTAGAATTTTTTTTTGAAAATATTCAAAAAGATTATACTTCATTTTCTTGTCATTGTGCTAATGACATATGCTGATTAGCTTCAGTTGAAGTTACCCAGGTTTGTGTGCTGTGTCTGTTTGATAGAAAGCATAGTTAATGATATTTGTTAATGTCAGACCGGGGAGATGTACCACACAAACAGTAGAGCTGGAGAGATGATGAGATTTGTGATTGAATGTCATATTTCCATCTAGATAAAGAAAATGATTGACTAATAATCTGAATTAACTCATTTAGTTTTGTAGATTTTTTTCTCCTCTTTTGTCCTCCATGTGTTCTGGATGTCTTTATCCTGTGTAGCCACTAGCCAGGGCTGCAGCAAAGGACCGATACACTGTGCACTGCATCAACACCTCGGCCCTTAGGAAATCAAATTCATGGAGTCTCTGGTGCCAAGTTGTTTTCTATTTTTTTATTATTTTTAACCAGTTGAGCCGCGCGCCCTCCCTGAGCTCAGTCATACCCTGACGAGAGTGGCTTCCCGGCGGGGAACTTCCATCATCTGTGGTGGCTGGTTCACAGCTCCGTGCTCAGCCATGGGGCACACACACACACACACACACACACAAACACGCACACACACACATGCTTGCTCGCTGCTCCGCCAGGCCCTTGTTGAACCGCACGCACCTCCACTCAGATGCAAAGAGGAAATGCTGGGGCCAGGGGGTTCTTGCCACCCTCCCTGGGTCCCTAATAAGTCCATGCCAGACGGTTGCTAAGGGGGGCAGAGGTGTATGTGTGTGCGTGTGTGTGTGTGTGTGAGAGAGAGAGAGAGGGAGAGAGGGAGAGAGAGAGGTTGGTCTGGGGGCTGGAGGGGAGCAAGCTGGACTCTGCACTGCTAACCCCTGATGAGGAGGAGAGAGGGGGCTAGAGGGTGGGCAGGTGGAGGTTGTGGCTGGACGGTAGGTGGGTGTGTGTGTTGGGTGGGGGGGGAGGAAGAGCGATGTGCACCTGGAGCCCCATGCATCGCTGGCCTTATACATTTTAAAACACCAGCCGGGGCTTTAAAGGCCGGGCCTCGCTGGAGCCCGCTGGGCAGAGGAAAGGTTCTCTGCCCGCTCGCTTCCCCTCTCCTCAGAGCAGGCTGTCAGAGAGGACACAGGGTTCAAAGGGAGAGCAGGACGCTAGCGACTGCTGGGGGACCGTCCAGAAGCTGGTGACAAGACAGCCCAGGGATTGGATACATATTCAAACAAACAAACAAAATAAACCCGTGGATCCAGTGCTGTCCAGTGGATAAGAAAACAAATGTAAGTAATTAAAATTTAAAATGCATATTTAAGTTGTACAATAGACATTTCAGTTACACTTTGGTTGGACAGTCTGCCCACAGAGATTTAACAGATCATCTGTTAACATTCAAGTTCAGTATGTAAAATGTCATCGAACAATTACTTAACATCACCTATACCAAATCCAACCTATAACCTTAACCACGAATTGCAGTTGAGAGACAGAATGTCAATAGATTGTTGATGATCAGTTGGTAGATTATCTGCATAAATGGTGACCAACATTTCAGTGATCAAAGCAGATGTTTGGCTGTTTATGAACAGCTGAAGCTAAGTGAAAGGCATTCAATTCAACATGTCAAAACTACTACTATTTACAGTACAGTATAGCTCACCGCGTTGAGTGGCGCTATAGCATGTTGAAACTAAAAGACTGGTTCTGACCTGACAATCCCCCTCACCTCTCACTCGACGGGAATTAGGTGAGGGAAAATGTGGGCGGTTTCATTTAAAATGGAAGCCCTTTGGAGAACCTGCTAAATATTTCAAGGGGATAGCCGGGGGGGCCCTCGTGCTGGATCCGGTGGCAGCCCTCTCCCTCTCGTCACTAAGGGGCGGCGGGCAGAGAAGCCGCTGGCAGCTGATAGCATCGCTTTCCATCAGCATGCAACACCTGAGCCCCGGAGCCTCATCACGGGGGCCTGCGCTCCTGCAGGGGTGGCGCCTGACGGGGCCTCGCTCGGTCTCCTGCATGGCGTGGAGGCGGGAGGGGGAGACGGCCGTGTCGGCTCAGTGGCGGCCTCCCGTCACCCCCCCCACCCGTGCGAGTGAGCGCGGCTCTGCTTTCTGGAGCACGTTTCTCCGGGAGATTCATCACAGACAGTGGCACACATCACCCACCACCACCATCACCATCACCACCTTCCTATCCACCCTACTCTTCCCCCACCACTGCACCAAGTTCAACCTATCCACACACACACACACACACACACACACACACACACACACACACATACACACTCACCCATCTACCCTCCTGAGCTAACACAACCCCCCACTGAAAAAAGGGGGTCTTACTCTCGGGCTCTCCATCAAAGTAGCAGGCCTCTCCATCTTGTGCCCCTGAAGGACATGGCTTTAATAACAGCTCTGGGGGGAGAGCAGCGCCAGGAGAGAGAGAGAGAGAGACCTAGAGAAAGAGAGAGGGAGAGAGAGAGAGAAAGAGAGTGAGAGCGGACGGGCGAGCGAGTGAGCGAGCAACCGATTGCACCGAGCCACTAGCTGCTGACATGTTGAAGACCAGACACATGCAGCTTTCACTGGAAGTGAAATGTCAAAAAAGAAAGAAAGAACGAATGAAAAAAAAAGAACTCTGGGGGGAAAAAGGGAATTGGAAACCTTAGAGTGGAGGGGAAAAAAAGACCCCACTTATTGCAACAGCTGATGGATTTACAGCATGCGGGTATGACAGACTAGCTGAGAAAATGGCATTTCAGGATACATTAATGCGCAAGGTTCATTAGGCTTTTAGGAGTGATGTAGAATACTGAGTTGATGGAAAAGAGGAGAGTGAACATCACAGATGTTACACTCCACGCTGGTTACAGTCACCGAGCTCCTCTCTCTCTCTCTTACTCTCTTTCTCTCTCTCCCTCCCTCTCTCTATCTTTCTCTCTCTGCTGACTGGTTCAGCTCCAACAGGTTTCCTGGAACTTGTTTAATCTCAGATAAAGGCTTTGCAGGATGAGTAGAATGTATTATTATTTTTCTTCATGGTGTTTTTTTTTTGTGTTTGACTTAACCTGGCTTCTCACATGCTGAGATAAAAAAAAAAAAAAGGCGAAATCTGAATGAAAGAACATAAATCAAAGCTAACTTCTGACACAATGTGGATTCATTCCAGTGTGAAATACAAAAGAAGAAAAAAAAACAGGGCATGCAAAAGAGGCCGGGCTCATTCAGCAAACAGAGATTTCATGGAGAACTGCTCAGCCTTTGGTAGATCCACACTGATGTAACGCAAGTGCAATCAAAGGGAGCCTTCTTGCCGATGGTTCCAAATCCTTGAAAACTCTATGAACCCGCAGAAAGGCTGAAAGCACTCTACGAAAGGAAGTGCATTAAAAATCTCTTCATCAGTGGGCCTCAAAGGACCGTTCGCAAATTTGCCTCGAGTATGCCGGCAGATAAGCACGCTGGCAAGGTCACTGTCCATGGTTCTGAAATGCCTTGCAGGGGTTCATGCAGTGGTGAATGTGTAGGCAGGAGTCGAGCAGAATATGTGTTCTCACTCTAAAGAATGCAAGAGAACAAGGACAACCTGGCCAGAACTACTGTATGCTAACATGGCTCAGAAGAAAAGAGAAGAATCTCTACGTCTGTCAGCCATGATGGTCCAGAGGTGGGTAAGAGCAAAGATCCTTCATTACTGACAAGATAGAGCAACATAATGCATCTCTATTATCTCTATGGAAGCAAAATTCGAACATTTCCTGTCTGCTTAAAGAGGCGTGTCGCAAAGACGTCATAGTGGGATATCGATCTCTGTCAGATTGGCAAGCAGTTCAGTTTGAATGTAACGTTACTTTCTAGGTCTGCCTAAAGGGGGATTTCGCCCCCCCCTCCCCTTTGCCAACACAGAACGCGGAAATGGTCGAACGTTTGCGCCTCTCGCTCCGCTTTAACCCTCTCTGGTAAGAGGTTTGTGAGTCCATCATCACCATGCAGGGCCACCCTATGAAGTTTTATGCACTTTGAAAAAAAAAAATAATGATAATAATGAAAAAAAAAAATGAAATTGTCACAGTGAGTTCTGTCACAGTCTGGCTGTTTTGAGATCTTCCACCATCTAAGCCACGGATTCCCCAGCCAGCGTTCCCTGAGCCTGCGCTGGGCCCCCGTCGTCTTTGCTCTACCAAACCTGACTCCATCTTGCCTCCCATCCTCATCCCAACCACCACCCACCACCACCCACCACCACCACCAGCAGCAGCAGCAGCACCACCCTCGTTCGCACATGGCTACATTGCAATTGCCTGCTTCAGTAGAGCCTGTCGCCGCGGCGTCCGAGGCTCTGCGCCCGCGATGGTGATGGACGGACATGCTCGCGCGCCCCACTGATCCGCCGTGGCCAAATCTGCGCT
>NC_085007.1:23389014-23394014 GCF_963854185.1 Sardina pilchardus | reverse complement strand
TGGCTGTTTACTGGCACTTTGACACTTCGGATTATTCCGCAGACCTGTTTCGGTTGCTAGCTCTTGCATGAAAACACAGGCTGCGCATATCTGTAAAAAGTCGAGCGAGTAGAGTTTTACTTCAGTCCCTGCGACTATACAACATATACGAATGACATGGAGGCCAGGCTTTCCCCTATAGCCCTTAGAAGCCATTCTCTCTGACCTGTAAACCGTGGTCTAATACCATGCGATGGAAAGGCCCGCCCTATACGCTCCACCTCACTCCCACACCCACGATTTCGCCCGAGTTTTCCGCTCCTCTCCCCTAATGCTTCCTCTCACAGAATCAGTCAGACTTTCTTTTTCTTTTCCCCCCCAGACAGCCCCCACTTTCCGCCCGCAAAAACTCGGAAGGCGAAAGCTCAGAGGAGAAGCCAGCTCTCCGATGAACTGATTGACATTTCCTAACGTGATATTTGAGTTCCACTCCACGAACACGGAGCTTCCATCAGGAACCCCTTGACCTGCCGTTCTCCGCCACTCTCCTCCGGGCCCCTGAGGGGCCGGCAGTCATTCGGAGGTGGTGTAGTCGGGGGGGATTGGTGAGTGTGGGTGTGTGTTTTGGGAGATGGAAGTTGTGGGGGGGGGGGGGTAAAGGGAGGGAGGGGGGAGAGAAAAGCAGGGGGGGGGGGGGGGGTTCGGGTCAGATGTTCACCGTCAAGCATCCGTAACAATCCAAGCAAAGACCACAGAGGAATGGCTTTCCTCTTTTTTTCCATTTTGTTTTTCCTCCCTTTCTTCCCCTGACTGCCCTTCACCCTTCCATCCTCCCCCCCTCCCTCCCTTCCCTCCCTCCCTCTCTCCCCCTGTCCCTCCCTCTCTCCCTCTCTCCCCCGAGCCAAAACACAGGTGAGCTCCTGTCGACTCCCATCTCCAGCCCCCCCCCCCCCCCCCTCCCCCACCACTGACCCCCACGCCTCACCACTCGCCGCACACATCATGCGGATAGCCTGTCCTCACCTGCTCAGCACACATTTGCCCTCCGAGCGGAAATCTAAAGAGCCGCTGAGGCGTGAACGAGCCGGCGGATGCCCCGCGTGTGCCTCCCTCGTCTCATCGCTGCCAGCGAGCGAGCGAGTCCACGAGCGAACGATGGAACGAACGAACGGACGGACGGACGGACGGACGACTGAGCGAACGAATGAGCTGCTCTGCACCCTGGGTATTAGCGTGTCTTCAAAAAGGGCACACTAGTTGGCTGGTTCGCCCTCAGGATTACTTTGCTCCCCTTCCTCCCCCGAACAAACCACCACCCCCACCCCACCCCACCGCACACACGCGCATCTGCACGACGGAGGTGAACAGGTTTCGAAAAATCGTTGTGCGCGCGGTGGCAAGCAAAAGCATCAAGCGGATAATATTTACCAGGTTTCGCATTCAATCAGGTTCTGGCCTTTCTCGCAACTCCCCGAAATCAATTTCAGCCTTCAAAAGCAAAGTGCATATATTAAATGATTCATGTACGATAAAGAACATATTTTCTGAGAGGATGTGCGTGTGTGAGTGTGTGTGACAGAGAGAGAGGGAGATGCTTTCTTGTCTGGGACAAGAAACATATCAGGTTACCGAACAGGGTGTGGGGGGGGATGGGGGGGATCACTTTGGCCCAACACGACCGCTTCGATGCTGCATCGATTCCACACTCGGCTTCATCCGCAAGGACAGCCCTCCCAGGAGTTGCCCGTAGCCGGCTGTTTGTCTTAGTGCCGATGTTGTCGCCATGGCTTCCCCTCTACGCCACCATTCCTGGCTCTCGACGCGGTCACGTACGATGGAGCGTCGCAGGCCATAACTCATCGCCGCGAGCGCGGAGGGTGCCCCGTCTGTCCCGGCACCCCCCCCCCCCCTCCTCGGAGACGCGCGCGGAGGTTCTGAGTGTGATGTAGAGCCGTACCAGGGGCAAACGCTCTCGCCATTAATTGGACACACTTTGAGATCGTTTGATTAACAAGGTGATGACTGAAGTCCTTACCTAAAACCCGCAAGATTGATCATCCAGTCGTATAGGAAAAGAGAGAGGGGAACGAGAGAAAGAGAGAGAGAGAGAGAGAGAAAGAGATAGGGAGAGAGAGGTGAAGAGAGAGAATGGGTAAAGGCCTAAAAACAGAGAGAGAGAGAGAGAGAGAGGAAAAAAGGGAGCCAGATTGGAATTTGAGGAGACAAATAGCATCTGAACGACGCCATGCGTTATTATGTCATCTCTGTAGTCGTCTAATGGCTGCATGGCATTAATAAAGGGAGGAGGGGAGGGTGGCATTATACAGTAACAGATGGCGGCAGCGCTGCCGAGGCTCACCAGTTATTTATTAAATGTGTTATTAATTATTTTCAACATGATGAGCAGCTCAGCTCCTTCTGCTCTGGGTGAGGGTAAAAAAGCCAGGCACATGTGTGTGAGTGTGTGTCTCTCTGTGTGTGAGTGTGTGTGTGTGTGTGTGTGAGGGAGGGGGGTGAGAAGCAGTTTTACCTCAGTCATTAAGCCTATATTCTCCTGGCAAGTTTATGAGTGTGCCGCGCCACATGTCACAGGCAGCCTCGAGATTCTACAGCAGCTATGAAAACTGGCAGTGCGTTGGGAGGAGGATTTTTCTGTGGCAACGTGTAAATGTGAGACAAGAACACTTGTGTTTACTCCGTCAACACCAGGACAGGTTGGGACTCCTTATAGTGACTCTTTTTATGCCTGACTCCTCTCCATGTACAATATGTGGCTATGATAGAACTTGCCTCATACAAATACTGCCATGATGGCACACTTCGGTGGGAGTTTGACATGAGGGAGGTTTCCACTGGTTGGCAGCAGTGTTCACTGCAAGAGTGTGTGTGTCTGTGTGTGTGTGTGTGTGTGTGAGAGAGAGAGAGAGAGAATAAGACATTTGTGTGTGTGTGTGTGTGTGTGTGAGAGAGAATAAGACATATTTCTTGTGTGTGTGTGTGTGTGTGTGTTTGCATCATGTTCTCTAATAATGACCCCTTGGCCTCTCCTTGGGAGAGCAGGTGTTGTGTATGCTGAGACAAGACCCGCCAGCAGCACCCTCACCCCTGCGCCCCTCCTCCTCCTCCTCCTCCACCACCAAAACTCCCCCTGCCCTCTCGCCCCCTCCTCCTCCCCCACCTCCTCCACCACCCTGCCCTGGTGCTGCGGAGGACCTGGCCGGTGTGCGGGGTGCCAGCTGGAGGTGCCAGTCTCCTCACCGGCCACCTGCCAGCCAGCCGCCAGCCCCCATCACAGGTGGCCGGGGGACACAGGAGTCACGACTGGAGCCTCAGCCAGACACTGCCCCCCCGCCCCCCTCCTCATTCCTCCCTTTAACTCTCACTAGCTCTCTCTCTCTCTCTCTCACACACACACACACATACAGACACACACACACACACACACACACACACACACACAGACACACACACACAGACACACACACACACACACAGGCACACACACACACACACACACACACACACACACAGACATAAACACACACATACATACACACACACACACACAGACACACAGACACACACACACACGGACACAAACACACACACACACAGACACAAACACACACACACACACACACGCTGTTGCAGGTGGCGGGGGATGGAGAAGTCACGACTGGAGACCAAGCCAGCCACCCACTGTCACGCTCCAGTGCCCTCACTGGAGAGGCTGGCAGTTTGCAAACACACACACACACACACACACACACACACACACACACACACACACACACAGAGACACACACATGCGTTCACTCTCTCACACACACACACACACACACACTTCACACTCTCTCTCACACACACACAAAAAAAAACGTACACACACTCACACTCTCACGTCGTAACACTCTTGTTGCTGTCAGACATGTCTCAGTCTCATCCAACTCTTTGAAACATTCCATGTGGTTTCCCGCATAAATGCACCAGCACTTTATTTTCAGACTTGCGCTAACCACTCATCCTCTCTCTCTTTGACTTCTCCTCCTCTCTCTGCTCTCTTCTGTCTATCACATGGATATCCGCTCTATCGCTCCCATGACGCTGTCACACAGATCTCTCTCTGTCTCAAGTGTGGTCGAACTCTGGCTGACTTCAGTTATTTTGGTTGCACATGGAGTACATGTGTGCTATGTTTATGATCCCAGGTGATGTCACGTGATGTATATGATGTATACACCTATTCATCCTACTTCTGTTTCCTGTTGTCTGTATGTTGTCTGTTTTTAGAGCAGGCAGACATTGGATACCACAGTCTTTGTTGATGTCCCACTCATTCAGTCATTCTTTCATGCTCTCGCTTTCCCCCCTGACACACATACTCATGTATGCATATACAGACACACACACACACACACACACACACGTATGCATTTATGTACGTGGACACACACGCACACAAACACACAAACACAGAGAGAGAGAGAGAGAAGTACAGAGTTACATGTCTCCTGCCAATCTCTCACATAAAACAGGGCAGGCAGACACACGAACCCTCCCCGGTCGCCCTCGGCCCAAGAGGCCCGGCTATAGAGTCTGCCACCCTTAATGTGAATGTTTTATCACGCACCCTAAATAATGAATGGTGGACAAACAGTGCTGGCAGGCCACTTTAGCGTAATTATCCTCCCCAGCATGTAACGCAGGTAAATAAATAAATAAGGATGCGCCGGCTGGAGAGAGATGAATAAATATCGGAGACGATCTCGCGCCACGTCTTCACCACGCCTCGCTGGTATCCCCCTGTCAGCTTGTCGCCGCGATTTATGGACAAAGAAATTCATTGCGAATGCAAAACCTGCAGGTGATGTATTTATAGAGTGTGTGTGTGTGCGTGTGTGTGTGTGTGTGTGTGTGTGAGTGTGTGTAGAAGATGTGCATGTTTGTTGAGTGTCAGAGATGGCCTTGATAGCAAAAGTAGCTTCAGGAGTTGAATGAAATGTAGGGAAACCTAGAAAGAA
>NC_085007.1:23331514-23384014 GCF_963854185.1 Sardina pilchardus | reverse complement strand
CACACACACACACACTTACACACAGACATTCTCACACAGTGATGTGCTACAAACACACACAAACACACACACACACACACACATTGCAGCCAGTAGTCTCCGAGGCCTCCTATTCTGTCTCCAAGCCGCAGTCCCCGCTGCTCCAGTGAAAGGAATACAAGCGGCTGGGTGCTTGACATCCAGCACAGAGCCCTCCTGCAGCGTCCCTGCAGCTTGAGGAATGACAGAGAGATTTGTGCACTTGCAAAACAGGGATAAATGCTGGAGCAACAGCAGCGTGTCTGCACACACACACACACAAAACACATTTTCAAAAGGAGCTTTTAGATCTGCACATAACATCTACATTAAAGTATTTTACCCCCTGAGTTTAAAAATGATCTCTTTCCACACTCCGCTGCAGCATGAACATAAAGCAAGCGATGTGTGACTCTGTTCCCACATGAAGAGTACATAGCTTTGCAATGAGTGAGAATTAATTACTTAAATAGGCTTTTAATATACACTTAGGTTTCTTTGACACTGGGTCCGTTAAACTGGACCGGACCCGAGTATAGTTATTCCCGCCGTAGTTGGTCTCCGTTCATATTAGGTTTGTTTGCGCATCCTGGTCCGTTTGCGTCATAAGCACCATGCTTCTAGACCATAGACTGTAAAAAATAGTTCTAGACACGAACTTCCAGCTCTGCAAATATCACTTGGCAACACAGCAGAAGGCGATGCAATGAAGAAGACAAAGGTAAAGATTCTTTAGATTCTTTAGAACGTTTGCTTAGCAACCTGCTCCAGTGTTCTAGTGAACCGGACCCCAGACCACCACTTTCAGGCGGACCCGGGTCCGCACCCAGTTACGTTCACATGATCAAAACCAACCGAACCATCGGACCAAACAAACCCGGTACAAGGACCTACTGTGAATACGCCCATAAAATGAGCTAAGTCCATAAATGGTATAGTAGTGAAATAGATACACGGTGTCAACTACATATATGTTGTACAGCCTGGTTGGGAAAAAAAAAAAAACTTTTGTAGTTATATATTTGTGTGACAAATGAAAATAATATTGTTACTGTATGTGGAATGTGTTTGCTGCATTGTGGCGCTAAGACAAGACAAATAAAAGAACAAGAAAGAACAAATATTTAATTTCTTTTGAGCGCATTATGATGCATATTCTGAGGAGCGGGAGATATAAAAATTGGCTGCCGTAGGGGAGTGGGTGGGTGGGAAGAAAAGGAAAAATGTTCAACTGAGAGAGAGAGAGAGCCGGAAGCTTCTGGAAGGAAAATATGGTGGGGCAAACAAATGTTGCTCAAACCTCATCAACAGCCTGAGGGAGTCTATCCAGAGGAAGCCCAAACAAACCCCAACCATACAAAACTGCTCCAGAAAGCACCCGGTCCATGTCTGGGTGAGAAACAGAAAGAGTTATGGATTTGCAAGCTCACTATGAGTTATGAATTGAACTGTACTTTCACAGGAAATTGTGAAACAAAAAAACTGGTATTAATTGGTAATTGTTTACGGTAATAGATTTTTTCTATTGAAACTCGAGGCGGAGGTGGTCTGAATGTAAGTGTGTATGTTGTGGGGATGCTGGTGAGATGTGTTCCTGATGATTGCAATGTCCCCTGAGTCACAGCGTCAGCAGGTAGCCTCTTCTCCTGCACTTGATTTCCAGCATGGAGAACCACGGGGAAGTGAGAGGGCAAACATTAATGAGACACAGGCAAACACACACACACAGGCGCGCGCACACACACACACACACACACACACACACACACACATAGTGCACACACACACACACACAGACACACACACATTCAGAGAGAGAGACAGGGGGAGAGAGAGGGAGAAAGACGCAATCACAATCTCTCCACCGGGGCTAAACACGACGCATGCAAATGAGGACCTTGACCCGAATCAAAATGGGCGACCCGCTCGTTAATTGCAAATTACAGACCCCGGCACCCCAATCAGTGGCCTTTTCAGTGCGAGATCCGCGCCTCATTCTCTCTGCCCAAACCCCAACCCCCATACACACACACACACTCCACCCCTACATCCCTGGCCCCTCATGCGGGGACATGAGACTGGAGGGTGGTGGTGATGGGGGGGTGGGGGTGTTGGTGTTGGTGTTTGGCGGTGGGGGTGGGGGTGGCGTTTGGAGCAGCGAGCCAGTCACTCATCAAGAGCGAGCGTTTGTTGTGCTGCTGCTCGGCGAGTGATTAGAGAGCGCCGGGACCAGACGCAGACATAAAGAGCGGCCGACGCCTCGGCGCACGGCGTTTGATATTTGGCAAAGGGGAGGGCGGAGGGGTGCTGGTGGCGGTGGTGGTGGGGAGGTGGGACGGGATGTTGTTAGGCATCAGAGGCAAAAGAGGGGATTAGGAAAAGCATGGTGTGTGTGTGTGTGTGTCTGTCTGTGTGTCTGTCTGTGTGTGTGTGTGTGTGTGTGTGTGTGTGTCGGGGTATGTGTCTATGTGTGTTTGAGGATACATCACAGACATCAGAGCAGAATGCCATTTACCATTGTCACTTGACAATCAGGAGGCTGTCTTATTATGGAATTTAGAGATGAGAGGGAACATGGAAAATCTTTTTCGTAAACACCGTATTTTTTATATACAGACAGACAGACAGACAGACACACACACAGAGACACACACACAGACACACACACACACGCACACACACACACACACACACACACACACACACAGAGAAAGAAAGAGACACACATAGAGAGAACAGCAATCTTCCTAGGCATAAATACTACATGACAGTCAGGGAGGCTTCACTTTGTTAAATGCAAATGGGCCTGACATGGCTTGTGTCTCCATTATTGTTTTGCCGAGCGCCTCTGGGCCCCAAACACAGCAAATGAGCCGCCATTCGCACACACTTCTCATACCTCAGCTGTTTGTCCTCAGGTCGTAATGTGCGTGTGTATGTGTGTGTGGATATGTGTGTGTGTGTGTGTGTGTATGTAATGTGTGTATGTATGCTTTTGTGTGTGTGTCTGTGTGTGTGCGCGCGTGCATGACAGAGTAAGGAGAGGGAGAGAGTGTGAGTGTGTGTTGTTGGCACACTATCCTTTTTCTGTGTGTGTGTTTGTACCCCACTTGCAGATGTGCCTGAAAGTGTCATATAACACCTCTCTCTAGGACACAAAATACACACATACATACACACACACACACACACACACACACAGACACACACACATACACACACACACACACTGACAGGTGCTATTAATGTGGGGATCTGGGTGAACAGTCAGACAGTAAATTGGGATATTTTGTGTCCTAAGAAATACATTTATATAAGAATATGAGCTATCTTAGGGCTTTGAAGCTCCACATGGTTTAAGGTCTTGAAGTATCAACTACAGGGGCAGTGGGATCACGTTTCTAAACCTAGGTGCTGTCCTTGTACAATGTTATTGATTATAGACCAATATCTGTACAAACAAAGGAGTGATGTCTGAGGCGTTAAGACTGGACAAAGCCTTTTGTCATGTACAGGACATTACAGTAATACATGATTGTTCCATACTGTCAACAACCCCCAATGAAAATATGATATAAAAGTCAAACAACAGGAAGATGAAAGTCTTACAGGTGAAATATGATGAATTTATTAGTCATTAATCAAAATATACTGTATGCATGATCAGATGCAATGCATCAGTCATTATGGATATTTTTTCAGGAGCTCAACTGCCTTCTCATTGTGGATGCCCCTCCTGGCAAAAAGGCGGAGAAGGATCTCCCTCCTCACGCACTCTTCCACATCTCTTTGCTCTGGTGTTGAAGCCGTTCGCCATTCACCCCGCTGTGGGGCGGGACGCACATGTGCGACTCTGGGACAGAACTGTTCTGTGTCCAGTTTAGGACGAACCACAGCCAATGCTTTTTCCCCACAAGTACCATCCTCTTTTGGTAGCTGAGGAGTTGACTGCTGTAGAGAGAGATGAATGATTATAATTAACCATTCTTACAACTTAAAAAGCATTTGTCCACTTCAACTCCTATGGGATGTTCAGTCATCTAAATATGTTACTGCTGTCCTCTACACTGAACAATGCAATGAGTGATGCTGCAAGGTCATCTGGATAGTCGCCTGTTGTGATTTTAAAAAAAAAATAAAAAATATTAGGAGAAGATTGGGCTAATGTGTAATAAGAAGAAAGACAATAGCTTGGTTTCACTCTGTGTCACAATGCTACTTCAAAATTCGATAATAGCGTTCGAAATTCAGATGGAGGGCAGGGACTGAACAGCTGGATCAGGAGCCGGTTGCACAAAGCACCTTCAGTTAACATGTTCCCTTAAAATCTGATTTAAGGACCATTAAATCGTTTGCACAAACAGTTTGGGGCTATCAGTTAGGGCGTAATCAAAATATGTCCGAGTCCAATTCATCATAACGAACGTATACAGCCTATTCAGCCGACACTGACCCGTACATTCCCCCGTTGATACATTGATGCGCGGTCAGGCTACTGATTTCACCGGCAGTCAATTTGTGAGTTATCTTACCGTCTCGAGTTGGACCACCGTACTTTCCGCAACTGTGCGCTACCAGACGTATAGGCTACTATCTGTTTTTAATGCAACAGGATCAGTCTGTGGTGGCAGACGTCTTCCACACAGTCTGCAGCGTGATCATTCATAACGTATATGCACCGTCTCAAACGCCTGTTGGCGATCATTAATTTATAAATAATAAATACATCAATACAGTTCATTTGTAATCACGAAAGCAAGATAATCAACGTTGTGGCACAGTGGCCTGAAAGCACGCATGACGCGCCTCTTCTGGATGAAAGAAACACCTTTCAGGAACCGGGACAGACCTCAGGCAAGTTGTCTAAATTGTAGGCCTGAGGCTGTTTGACTTAAATATGTAGGCTAGCCTATTAGTTGTGAGTGATATCATTGTGTTAATCTTCAATTCCATACAACAGGAGAGCTATAACTTCAGTCTGTGCAAAACTCGTGCAGTCAATGAACGACGTAGGCTACAGTACTGCAAGCCTAGGCTATCCACTGAGCGCTACGCCATGGTCAACAACTAAATTGCAGAAGATGATTAAATCACTATTATGAATCACAGTCAGTCCGACTCATTTGATTGCATGTCATAAATGAAATGGCAATACACATTTAATGACGAATAGTATTTATTAAATGGTAGGACCTCGTCAGTCAATGTCAATGTAACTTCTATTTCGAATTTATCTATTTCTAATTTTCTGAAGCAATGTATCTATTTCTACATCTCTGATAGGCTACAGCAAAATTTCTTATTGGAGAGCCAACACGTCCTCTGTTGATTCAATGGTTCGTCGTTGTTCCTGTAATGAAAAGAAAAGGAAACAAGAGCCTAATTAGGTCTGGTGACATTAGCTTAGCTGCACTGCAACGAGATGTAGAAATGTGCGAAGTGGTCAGCGGGGTATAAGTTTGTTTGACATTATGTGTGAGCACAAAAGTTAGGCCTGGGTCTACCCAGTCCACCCAAGCCTAAATCGCATATGCCGACTTAGTGAGAACATCTGTATTTGATACAATATGTTTAGGATTATAATATGTAGGCTTAACATTTTAATAGGAAACACAGTAGCATCAATAACTTACTTTTCCGCTCTCCGTCTCTTTTACGCTGGGCTGGCGGAGGATAGACAGGATGACGGGCACTATCGCTACACTCATTTCTTTGACTGGCTCACTGCCGAAGGTCTGACTCACTGCAGAAGGTTTTGATGGTTAGCTATACAGTCATAACACTACGGTCACTAACGCATTTAATTAGCTGCTAGACTCAACTGAAAATATATTGTTATCAGACTAGGCTACCTTTCTGATAGGACGCGCAGATCCTGTCCACCAGCACTCCCCATCACTGGGTGCGTCCAATGCATGTCAGCGACCATTGCAGCTGGAGCTAGGACACCCCCTGAATAAAATATATTCATAATTATGGAATAAACGTCGTTAGCAGGCCCAACATTAGGTAACCAGAATCGGGTTATAAGCCAGCAAGTTTTAAACGGACGTCAGTTAGCTAAGGTTGACTAGCTAACGTTAACGTTAACGGCTGATCATAGGCTATTATTATAATTCATATCCATAGCATAAAGAATGAAAGCAATATCAGGTTAAAAGTTCGTTAGAGAAAAATGTAATCGCCATTACTGATTACAAAAGACAAATTAAGAAGAGAATGATCTATGTCAATTAGGCCTACCAAGTCTGTATAACGATAACTTTTATGGGCAACCTAAGCATGAGTTAGGCCTAGATAGTTAACGTCATCTTTTGTAGCCTATGCAGCTAATAAACATAGCGTAAGCGTTTTTTAAAAAAACTTACCTTTTCCATTTGATTCACTCCCAAGGCAGGACATCTCCTTCTTGGCCATAACCGTTAGATTTTCTAACTTTGTTGTAGCCTACTTCGTGTAGCTAGCCACCACCTCACCACCGTACGTCTTGCACTTTTGCGGCGATTTCCTCCCAATTTCTTTGTTTTACCATTATATGTGAGCCAAATTTGCTTTTCAATATAGTTTTTCATTTGTTGTATTCCTTTAGCAGGATTATTTTTTCGTCCTCTGGCCAATTTGGCTTCATTGCCTTCTTTTATTGGGTCTATATCAGTACAATACAGACTGTCTGCAACGGTAGACGGTGGTCCATTGTTTACTTCCTGCCCTCCATCTCAAATCGTCCCGCCGTGGCGCGTCATAATAATCACGTGATTGAAACCAAGCTATTGTGATTGAGTAGTGAGAGAACTAGATGTTTCATGAGGGGAGAGTAATAAACATTTAACAACTGGTTATACCATATGTGACAAATAAATATGAAACTTGTTAACCTGATACTTACATGACATGTCCAGATGAGCAGACCCATCAGCCATCACTTCAGATCCCATCTCCTTGACTTCGACCTTGACCCCTGACCTCTGCATCTCGACCTCAGTGACCTCACTTGGTGCCCGAATGCAGCAGCTCAAAAGTTGCAGGAGCTTCATGTTTCACAGCTTATCTCTCTGAAGTCTCAAGTTAAAGTGAGCTGATTGTTGGAGATTGACTCAAACCTCACCATCTCACTCATCTGTACAGCTCACTATAGTAGGCCTATGTTCACACTCCTCACATCAGTTGCCTTGATAGAAAGCTGTCTCACTACTAAAACGTGTATTAGTGTTTGAATGTTTAACATCTTTCATTCATACACCTGTTTCAACACTGCATTTCGGTCGTTGCATTTACCCTAGCCTAAACATTCTATGCCAGTTATGTATCCTGCTGTCCGCAGCCTACTTCCAAAACTAGTGCCAGATTTTGTTCTGAGGACACAAGTTACCAACACTCAATAACAGTTTATGTGATGTGTTAATCCATTCAATTCCCAAGAATTTCACAACAGCTTGTTCTGGAGTAGACTAAAACTAGCCCGTTTGCTTGAGAGTAGAGAGCTTGAGACTTGGCTGCGCTGCACAGTCTGCACTCTGCACCCAATTTCCTTAGTTGGGTTTTGGGTTGCCAGGTGACAAAATGGTTGAAATTGAAAGTTGTGATTGTTTGTGTAGGGTGTATTTCATACACAATCTGGCAACCTTGTAGATGCCAGACTAACAGGAAAAAAGGAATGGATCAGTGACTTGTGCATGAGGTCTTTGATGGCCATGCAAATTCCGGGAGAAACAACAAACAACATGGGATGGCGGCAGGAGATGACCCTAAAATACAGGAGAAACCCGGGAAAAACAAGAGTGTTGCCAGTGTATGCTTTTGCCTTTCTGTAATTTTCAGTGTTTGGATTTTTAAAGAAAATATCAGACCGTGCTGCTGCCAGTTACTGTCTGGTAGCTAGTGAGCTAGCTAGCTTCATAGTAACATTTTAAACGGAGAAGTGGAATGACAACTATCTGAATAACATTAGTGACATTAGCTAAAGTGAGTAGTTTATACTCAAGTGAATTTCCAACAGTATATTAAATTTAAGCGAAGTCCCTCAACTCACTTCGTAGCACATAGCTGTATTAGTTACTAATACAGCTATGTACAGCTTTTGAAGCTACAGTAGCTCGGTTCAGAAATTATTCATTCCATGTCCTAAAGAATGATTCATTGGTATCATACATGATCATAGACAATAATACTGTAAACATAATTATGTTTACCTGCTCTTATTGCTTGTTAAGAGAGAAAGTTTATTTTGCAAGGTAAGGTGACACCAGAGAATGTCCAATAGCAGAAGGGCTCTGGTGGTGACACTCCCACATGGCCTGTACATGATTGTTTTGGTCTTTCACGGTTATCTACTGTATCTGTTACATGTGCCTTCTTCCTCTCTGTCTGCACAGTCTACAGCATTGCTATGGCATTCATGTGAACTTAATGTGGACTTGAATCAAACACCCATAAACCAAACATGCATTAGCATTGTTGTGAAAATGCATTTCAATCATAAACACATGGTAAAATGCCATGAATTTTGTGAAACACATACAGTACATATTATTTATTATGTGACCATATACAGTATAACACCTATACAAACATACTTGGGGCCTTAGGCCTTACAATTATTTAGCAGGTGTGCTGTTTATGTGTGTGCATCTCTCTCTCTCTCTCTGTGTGTGTGTGTGTGTGTGTGTGTGTGTGTGAGAGAGAGAGTCTGTGGGCATGTGTGTGTGTGTGTGTGTGTGTGTGTGTGTGTGTGTGTGTGTGTGTGTTACAGCTGTGAATGAAGTGATATTGTAACCTTAACCCTCAGAGCCACTTCCCCTCTGCGACCCCTGCCAATGAATTCCCCCCTCAACTAAATCCTGTTTGCAGGATAATCCCTTTCCTATCATGTGGACAGACACTTTCCGTAATGAAATGCCCCAGGGTGTCCCTATGTATAGACACACACACACACACACACACACACACACACTTGCAGACATGCGTAAGAACACGCACGCACGCACACACACACACACACACACACATACACACACACGCACACACACACACACACACACACACACACACACACAGAGATACCTCCTTGCCACACCCTAGTGTATCCCCCATGGAGAGGCAACAGGCAGGGGGCCATGGAACCATGCTGAGGGTTTACTAGACACACACACAGACACGCGCGCACACACACACACACACACACACAGACACACACCCACCCGCACACAAGCGCACACACACACACACACACACACACACACACACACACACACACGTATACACTGAGGCAAAGCCATGAGCATGAAGATGGGGGCTGCCTTGCTCTGGTTATTTATCTTCCATTCGGGGGTAAACAGGCAGGCCTTGAGTCTGTGCCCTCAGCCTCCCAGCGAGCCTAAACGCTCTGGCCCAGGAATGCACCAGTAAATAGCAAATACCTTGGGATGCTTCCCACAGAAGAGTGCATCAGCCATAAACCAGAGCCCAGGGCATATGCCTTGACTGAGGTGTTTCATTTTATTTTATTTTATTTTATTTTCTACTATTAAGTCATCTTAATATTTTATGCAAACGAGTACACATGCCCGAATGGCAATCACTATTGTATAGCCTGCCCCAGAATGGTTTAAACGGTGAAAGATTTACAGTTCCCACAAGACACTGTGAAGTATAATAATATACGGAAGATATATCAGTGACTTACATGATAATATACATCATCACACATGAATAATTGATTGTCTGTGCCTAAGGGAGATGAGTTTTTCAGCACAGGTTTACACGGATCACAGGGGAAGAGACTGATTCTCAATCAAACGACTTTCATTTCACTTCAGTTGAAGTCTGTAGTCCTCTGATAATTCTATTAAGCGTGTTTTGTGTGCCACATTGAAGACAGTGATGGCCCAAACCCACATGAAACACAAAGGAATACAACGCACGGACCAAACCCACTTTAAACACATAGAAATAGATTACATTTCTCAGACGGGAGTTAAACCAGCCTCTGTGCCTCATTGTGTATAGAGTGTGTGTATTGTGTGTATTGAGTGCAGATCTTCCAACAAAAAGCCCAAATTTGACTATAGTCATGTCTAATCCCTGTGTGGGTAGCAGGAAGCTGAAATCTCTTGAGCACCTCACCTACGCCTTGGGGCCTGGGGGGGTGTGGGGGGGTTCGGAGTGGAGATTGTGGTGGCTGGTGTGGTAGTTTGAGGAGCTGAGGTAAAAGAGCAGAAGTGTGTATGTAGTCCCTTTCCCACATAACTTCTAGAAGTTACCCGGACATATTTACCCGGGTGGAGGCACGACACGGACGTTTCCCACATGCGCTTTATGTCCGAGTGATATACGGGTAATTGTGTTCACACTAGACCCGAGTAGGAGCCGCGAGAGGTGGGGCAATGTCAGCTTGTGCAGGGGGAGGGAGATGACGCTAAATAAATGCGTTGTTGTGCTGTGTTGCCTGGATGATGCGAACTTACATCAGATCCAAAACATCATGAAACAACAGAAGTAGTTAGCTCGCTAGTCAGCGGGAGCTAGCATAGAGGAAAAAATAGCTAACGCCAGGACCACTAGGCTATAAACAAAGCTCTACTTCAACCCTCTCTGGTATAAACATCCAACATAACAAATTAATAGAAAATAATGACACACCTGGAAAATATAAACAGCACACAGAGGTCTGAGGCTCCTTCCCAACTCCAACAATGCTAAATAACAGCGACGTTAGCTGCTAACTATTAGCTGTTAATTGCTAACCACTGTAATAAACAGCTAGTTGCAAGCTAATCGACAACACTTCAAGCTATTCACGTTTGCAAGGATAATCCTGCCTGTCCTGCAACAAACACAACAACGTGATTGCAGTTTAAATTTTTATTGTACGTAGTTCTACACAACAAAATGTCACTGTTTTCTGTACTCCGGTGTTCTCGTCTGTGTTGTGTTCATACTCGTAGGGTTTATCGTTACCATGGCAATTTGTACTTTCTGCCTCACGCTGCAAGCAGGCTGCAAGGGCGCATTTCTATACGTCATCGGTACGCCCCCCATCTCTACCCAGAACTGTGCCAGCTGCGTTCCCACCTAAGCGCACCCGGGTAACATCTAGAAGTAGTACTAGGGGGCTAGTAGGGTGAGTTCCGGGTAAGAAAATACCCGAATTTTGCGTTCCCACATACAGCCACCCGTTTGATATCCGTTTGACATCTGGATGTCTCGCTCATGTGGGAAAGGGACTTGTGTGTGTGTGTGGGGGGGTGGGGGTGTGGTGGGGGGTGGATTCGGAGTGGGGATTGTGGTGTGGTAGCTTGAGGAGCAGAGGTAAAACAGCACAAGTGTGGGGGAGGTGAGGTGTAGTGGTGGGGGGGAGCAGAAGTGTGGGGGGGAGGTGAGGTGTGGTGGTGTTGGGTGGGTGAGGTGTGGTGGTGTTGGGGGGGTGAGGTGTGGTAGTGGTGGTGGTGGGGGGGGGGGGGGGTCGGAGTGGAGATTGTGGAGGCTGGCGTGGTAGCTTGAGGAGCGGAGGTAAAAGAGCAGAAGCGGGGGGATGGCAGGGGTGCACACATCTCCTTCTCTCTGCATCCATCCTGCTCCTCCGCCTGCGCCTCCTCTCTATGATGGGCTATTACAGGGCCCTACTGTTGCTCATTGTGATGGAGGACACCTCGGGCGACCCCGGCGACAGCGGGAGCGCGGTGGCAATTTCCCCCCTCAGCCACAGACGCTCCCAAGTAAATACCACTCCGCAGACCTCTGTGATGAGGTGACCTAGCGTGTCACCAGCGGGTCGCGGATGGGCGGGGGAAGTTGGAGGTTTGAGTCTGTGTGTGTGTGTGTGTGTGTGGGGGGAGGGTGGTGATGTCACATATGAAGCTAGAGGGAGAGAGGGAGAGAGAGAGAGAGAGAGAGAGAGAGAGAGAGAGAGAGAAAAGAGAGAGAGAGAGAGAGAGAAAAGAAGCTGCTGCAGCCAAACAGAACTCCGCATTCCGAGCCCTCCTTCTAGAACATTCTTTGTCTAACTGTCTTCCAGCTGCCCCGGAGGTCGGAGAAGTCGCCATCATGTTCATTAGGACTTGCTGAGTTAGTCATAAAAAAAAACAGTGTTCCAGCACTGTGGGGTAAAAATAGTCGGGGATTAAAACTTTCCTCTGTTTCCATTTGATATTAAGCCAGGACACCTCCCTCCCTCCCTCCCTCCCTCCGTGCCTTTATCCTCTTCCTCTCTCCTCTTTCACTTCATCTTTTCACTGGGAGCTTTCTCCTTCCCCTCTACTGACTGTGCAGTCAGGAGACCAACAACTGTCACGAATACAAGCCTCGGAGCCAATGACATCCGTGAAGTGTGTGTGTGTGTGTGTGTGTGTGTGTGTGTGTGTGTGTGTGTGTGTGTGTGTGTGTGTGTGTGAGAGAGAGAGAGAGAGAGTGTGAGAGGGAGAAAATGAGTGAGATACAATGTGTGTCCATCTGCGTGACAGAGAGGGAGAGAGTGAATGGGTTGCGGTATAGGCACTAGCAAGAGAACGAGGGAAGAGAGGGGACAGAGGGGGGGGGAAAGACAGAACAGGAAAAGGTGAATGACGGGGAGAGGAAGAGGAGAGATACAGAGAGAGAGAGAAAAGTGTCAGGCTGTGGTGTTGGGCCCCAGTGGCAATGCTGAGCTTGGCTGCAGTCTCCTCACAGTTTCAATGACTTTCCTCCATCCATCCCGCCCTGCTTCTCTCTCTCACACAGACACACTCACACTCACACACACACACACTCCCACCCATCACCTCCCTCCTCCTCCTCCACTCCCCCCGGTCCCCTATTCCTCCTCTGGCTGCCAGACACCACGGCTCCCCTGTCAGCGCTGGACACCTGTCCACCGGGCTCTCTGGAAGCACGCTCTCACATCTCCCCCGCATCAGCCAGGCAAATGTCAAGCCTCGTCGCCGACAAAGAGCCAGCCCTTTTACAGTATGCAAATAAGCAGGAGAAAGTGCGAGCGAGGGAGGGAGAAAGGGAGGGAGGGAGAGGGGAAAGGAAGGAGGGAGGGAGGGAGGGAGTGAGGGAGGGATGGGGGGAGGATGTCAGACTAATGTGCCCGTGCCATCAGACCCACGCTGCTCCTGTGATTCCCCTTCCATAGAGCTCCTCTCTGCATTTTCACACAAAGGGAAATATATTCTTTTTTTACCCATAACCCCCTAGGGCTATCTAACCAGGCTGAAAAAAAGTCTCACCTGACAATATCATTATATCTTTTCATCTTGCAGTGTGGAGAAGTCACAGCCATTCTATGATTCCACAGTGAGCGTGTGAGTACATGTGTGTGAGTGTGTGTGTGTGTGTGTGTGTGTCTAAGAGAGAGGAGAGAGAGAGAATGTGTGCATTCGTTGTTTGGTGTGTTTCCACAAACTTGTTTGGTGCACATATTTTTTGAACTCCAACAACCAGACAGAACAACATTTATTCTGTACCTCAGGCTTAACTTTTTGTTTGTCAAGATCTTAAATAAGGACATTGAAGCATCAAAATCTGATACAGTTTCAGCTTTATTTAATATGGTATCAGTCTAAATGGGCTGAAATGCGTTTCACAGAGACACCTGAGGCTTATCCTAAATTATCATCTCATATTAAACATCATGACTTCTCGCTGCCTTTTCACATCCTATCATCCTATTAAAAAAAGAAAGAAAACGACAACAAATATATGCTGACAGTAGATGACTGACACAACACAAGCCATGCCAGAAGGCCACACACATTTGGTTTACAACTCCACAGCCACTTTTTAATAATGAAAAGCTCATAAATGTAGGAAAATGCACGAACTGTACACAATGTTTTGGAATGGATTAATTCCCTCTAAACTAAGCCCAGCTGCCAAAATACTGATGTTTTTTTATTTATTTTTTTATTTTGTAGAAAAAAGTATGAAAAACAGTTTGTGTATTAAAAAAAAAAAAAAGAATATTGTGCTGTACAGTTTCGCTCAGAGGAGATTTTAAAATATGCCCCTGTTGCATAGTTAAGCCATGAGCCCTCTGGAATACATATTTTCAAAGTGAGCGCTTGAGCCAGAGCCTTGCTGTGATGTCTCCACATGCCCTGGGGGTGTTTCAGCACTGCTGATGGACTCCAAAGCAAGGCTGTTGAATGTCTAAGCCCCCTCATACACACACACACACACACGCACACACACACACGTGCATATAGACACACACACACACACACATGTGCATATAGACACACACACACACACACACACACACACACACACACACACATACACACAAATGCATATATGGACATATGGATAGACAGATAGATAGACAGACAGACAGACACACACACACACACACACACACACACACACACACACACACACACACATACTGTACGCACATACACAATCTTCCCAATCCTGCTTTAGATGAATACGAGATGCGAGGACGTAACCTTTCCTCATGAGTCTGATCAAAAAGTGTCCCAAAGCAACATGCTCCTGCTTGTTTCATCTCCATGGGCTTGGCACCCTGCCAGGGGAAATGTCGTTTTCTGCCTTTCTTTTTTTTTTTTTTTTTAAGAATGCTTTTTTTTCAACATCTTGGCAGTTATTTGCTGAGCATCCCCTCTGCATTTAACCTGCATCACCGTGGTTAATTAGCACATAGTCGTCATGCTGCTGCCATTTGGGCTTTGATAACATGACACAGGACACACACACAGACAGACACAGACACACTCCCACACACACACACACAGAGAGACACAAAACACACAGCGTCAGGACCTCACCCGCCTCCTCGCTAGGTGCGGTGAATGCTAATCGCTGGAGATTTGGCTCTGTTTTTAATTAATTGGCGTCATTAGTAAACCGGTTGACCTGGCGCGCACGCCGGAGTGACAAATAGAGAAGGGAGCGGGCCGGGAGAAAAGTCTCTTGTTTAATTAGTAAAACAGCGACCAGAGACAAAGAAGAATGGCCGCTGTGGTCACTTCCTTTAAAGAGCAGGGCAGCGGCACGCGGTTGGCTTACAGCTGACCCCTGAGTTGGCTCTCTCTCCTGTAAATAACAACTCGTCGAATAATGAGAAGGTGCCGGGTGATGTCATTGTCCTTTTCAAAACAAAGACGGACATTCATCAGAAAGGGCAACGTGTGATGCCAGGGTAATTGATGTGTTGTTCGCAGTCATATCCACCAGAAAGACTCGACAGACAGCAGTTCAGATGGAACAAAATGGAGTACAAAATGGGCTATAGTCAATGCAGTAAGTCTTCAGTGTGGGTCCTGCCTATATGGTCCAGCAGAAGATATGTTCACGCTGTAAGGACCAGGCCAGGTTTATGGTCCAGCAGAAGATATGTTCACACTGTAAGGACCTGGGCCCGTATTCACAAAGCATTTTATCTTACCACTAAGAGTACTCCTAAATCACGCTAGAAGATTTTAGTTAGGAGTTTTCCCTTAGAAGTTATTCACAAAGCCTTTCAGACCTACTTTTAGTAAGGAGAAACACCCACTCCTAAACTAAAAGTGAGTCTTCGTTGCTATGGTTGACGTCATTACTCATGCACGAGCTTGATGAAAGTGACCACCTTGATTGGCTGGTGATTATAACGCGGGAATGATGGCAAACCTCCCCTACAATGACGAGTTGAGTGACAGGTGTTAGGTCTTAGCTGGTGAGAATGCATGCGCTATGTCGGGCTGTGAAGGATGGAAGATGATGAATAAATAGGCATAGCCTTAATGAATAAAGAGTAAAGCAAGCCTAGGCTTAATGAAACACTATGGACTGGAGCAGTATATTTGCAACATGTTTTAAATTAATCTGTATGAAAACACGTAGCCTATATTTGCAAAGAGGAGAAGCGATTTAATTTAATTAGGCACAATAAGACGTTACATTTAGTTTACATGCAATGGTGGTTTTGGTTGTCGGTGGCATTATTGCATTTGCATCCTTAGTTGCAATGCACATTTATTCCCTTGCATGACAACGAGCTCCTGCACTGCACGGTCATTTCAAAACATCGCGATGTGAAATGCCACTAAAAGCGCGTTGTGAATAGGTCTTAGTGAGTTAGAAGTCCTCTCGAGTTCTTTTACGCTGTCCTAGACTTAGGAGCTACTTTTAGGCTTAGAATGCTTTGTGAATAACTTTTAGTGAAAAAAATTAGGAGTCATAAAGTTAGGAGTGACACGCCCATTATTTTTAGGAGTTCCTCCCTAAATTCGCCAGTTAGGAGCTACTTTTAGCCCTAAAATTCTTTTTGAATATGGGCCCAGGCCAGGTTTATGGTCCAGCAGAAGATATGTTCACACTGGAAGGACCAGGCCAGGTTTATGGTCCAGCAGAAGATATGTTCACACTGTAAGGACCAGGCCAGGATTATGGACCAGCAGAAGATATGTTCAGACTGTAAGGACCAGGCCAGGGTTAGTCCTCCATGTTTCCATGTCCTATAATGAGAAGCTATTCTCAAAGCTATAGGGGACAGGAATCTGCAGCGTAACACAAATGCGAAAGGCCATCATCTTCAAATTGCTGTGTTTGAAAGTGTAGCATTATGTTGTGTTTTGTTGTGAGGTAGGTCATAACCAGTGGACGTTTGGAGATGATAACTAGAGGACATACAGTACAGTACAGTAACTCTGCAGCTATAACCATGTAACGGCTATATTATAACAATATAATCGCTGTAGCAGTAAGCCATAAGCACACCTGATGAGTTGTAAATTGCATTAAGATTATGTACATGGAACTTCACCGGCCTACTGTACTGAAGCCACTGCCACTCTGTCTTCTAAACCACGTTCGCAGACACGCTGAATTGTCGCGCTGTGTACCTTCCCCCATATGTCACGTTAATTCTAAGTGCCTTTTAATGTCATCCAGAACAAACAAACAATTTAGGAGGGAAAGCCCGCACGGTGACCACCTGACCATTATTTGCCTATCAGTGTCCCAAAAGGCTTAAATGTGTGTGAATATGGTCTGAGGAAATGTTTAATCTCCTCAGCTGTGGCCCTGTAATGATGTGTCCATTATTGTGATTTATATGTGGAGTAATGACCTCTTCACCAGGGAAATTGAGGGAATGTGATTTTCTCCTCTTTTTTTCTCCCTCTCTTTGTCAGGATTATACAAGCCTAGAAGGAGCATTTTCAGACACTCTCCGGAGTTGAGTATGTCTGTGGGCTTCAAAAGGGGAAAGCATGCTGGCGCATACCTGGCTTGTTTGCTTTCCCACCCGATGGGAACTATCAAATCGCAAAACAAGTGAGCGATGTCCACGGATTGCATCAGCCGGCTCAGTTGATCAGGTGCTGAGCTGCAATATCTGTACAACGGCATTGAACCTGATAGGAGGGTTAACCTTACAGCTAGAGCTTTTTTTGTTGTTGTTTTTGTGGTTGGTTTTCAGAATTTTTCTGGGGTTGGTTGAATTTTAAAGCGACTTGTGGAAAAGACATCCAAAGTAGGAGGCCTGTCTCTGTCAGATATCGTTATAATGACACAAAATATATAAAATGAAAAGATAATGATAATAATAATAGAATAGCACTTTGTGTTTTAGCAACTGTCAGTCACTATGATGACATAGACGTATGGCCTTTTACCGTTCACCGGTGTTCGTTGTCCCGATGATTGGCGCCGACGTGTTCGACGTTCTAAGTCCAGTCTCACTGTCACCGATGCCCCCTGGCAATGGAGAGACAGGATTGAGTCCTAGAAAAGAGGGAATTAAAAATCAGAGAGAGATATAGGAGCGAGGGAGAGCCGAGAGAGGGAGGAGAGGTAACAGGGCCGAACCCGCCCGGAGGCAACAGCGCCGGGGTGAGAGACAGGCTGAAGTGGGGGTGGCGTGGGGGGGTGAGAGTGGGGTGGGTCTCTGGATCTCTTTGCCTCTGATCGTTAATACTAAGCCTCAGTCCTTAGCAACCCCACACCCCACTTCCCTCCCTCCACACACACACACACACACACACACACACACACCCCAAGCCCTGGGGAAAGTTGAGGTGTGTAGGGGTGGAGGATGGAGGGATGGAGGGACGGAGGGGTGGGGATAATAAAACTCATCCCTCGCTTCCCCCTAAGAGCAACGTTTAGGGAGCTGCCAAGTCAATAAGCCGGGGGATTTGGGGAAAAAAAGGCAAGCGGAGAGGCAGCGTTTTGAAAGGTCAACAGAGTGGTATTTTAATGATTTCCCCCACCAGTGCTGCTCCTTTGTGCCCGTCTCATTTGGCATGCCAGGGGCGTGCCCATAATATTATACGCTCGGCGTGAGTTTGACAGCCCATGCCAAGAGCCGGGCGTGAGGCCGGCCCGCTGGCCCCTGTCCAGCCGGTCGGCGGTTTTTCGATTTGAAGCGAGGATATAGCCGGACGACTCCGGTCCGCTTGGCACGGACCGCAGACCGGCACTGAACGAGGAGGTGCGGCCGGAGGTATAAATGCCCGGTTGCAGTCGCGGCGTGTTTAATTAGGTCCGTTCGCCCCTGATGAGGCGTGCGGAAGCTCGCTCGTGATAACTTTGTCCTGTGCCCGGTCCCTCCCCAGAGTCCTCCGCTTGCTTTTGTCTTTTCGAAACATGTACGCGATTGTTAGTTTCCCCTCGCACGGCCCCCGGCGGACACACCATCAGCACAAAGTTACGAGCGCAGACAGAACATGGGAATTGTTCCTTCAGACAATAAAGAGAAGAAGAGAGAAGAAGTGTTACTAGACTCTCTGTCGAGTTGCAAAACTTAAAGTGGAGCCATTTTTCTGGGCCAAATGCAAAGCAGGGTTTAACATCAAAATTCTCTCTCATCCCATCCCCTATAGTTCCTAAGCCAACTGTGTCAGCTCATTGTATCTAAGTTAATCATATGGGGCTTGACAGGAAATTGTCACTGACATGGATGTGTTTAAATTAATTAGTATGGAATAATACATACATGAACTCAGGCTTGGAAACTTCTGGAAGCACAGACCTGGGAGGATTCTAATTGTGTAACCTCCCTGTTCATTCTTGCCCACTTCACTGATTTAACTAATTAATTTTATCTATTAATATTTATGCATGGGAAAATGATTCATTAATGGAATGTCAGAATTGAACACGCACCGTTTTTTTCCCCCTCTTAAACTCCCCAGATTTTAATCTTGATGGGCTCGCATTTTGACAGCTATTCTCTCAAAAGTGAGGGAGAGAGTGGAGTTTGTTCAGGAACAGACTGCATATGAATGTAGTAATTAACATAACCTACCCAGGGTGTCTGAGATACCTCCCTACATTTTTGCCATCAATTTATTCCTCGCTGTAGCTACCCTGCCAAACTAGGTCTTTACCAGGCACAGTACTCACTGTTGTTTTATCAAATCGGTTGCGTGTGTGTGTGTGTGTGTGTGTGTGTGTGTGTGTGTGTGTGTGTGTGTGTGTGTGTACATACACTTTCAAATTAATAAAACTGACAGCAGTAGATATGTCATTTTTAATGACTGTCTGCAATTTCTCTGGGGTTTTTAAATAAGCGAGGCAGTCTGTGCAATGTTATGTATGCATTTGATTCCCCATCATCACAGGAAATATAGCGTAGCAACACTCCGGTCCTGTAGCACTGTCCCGGAGACAAAAGCCTTCACATTTCTCAAAAAAGGGAAGAAGAAGCCTCGGGAAAAATCATTTCCACTCCATTGTTATGCTGTCCAATATGAAAAGTTGCTAATGATCTTATCAGGTATTGGCCTTTAGCACGCTATTGTTCTTATCAGTTTCATCATTTCCTCCTTTCATTAACCTGTCTCGCGAAGCTTGTTTATCTTCAACGCTTGGGGGGACGGGTGGGGGGTGGTGTCAGGCCACCGCAAGCCTTTAAGTACAAAGCACATGCATCAATATCCTTAAATGAGCCTCTTCATCTTTTTACCAGGCACTTCCCAGCAAACAAAAAACTCTGGGCGCCTCTCGCCAAGCCGAACACAAACCGCATGCGATATGTTTGCGCAGGGGGCGTGTGAATATTTCAACAGCACCTGCCCATGTTGCAGCGGAGTAAAAAAGAAAAACAAAACAAAACCCAAACAAAAACATTGCATATTTGCAGTCCATTAAACCTGATGCAACACCGTGAAAACCACCTGACTCCATCCAGGAAACGACTCCCGCCGCGGCCTCCTCTTCAGTGCGGGAGCAGTAGATCTCCACCTCCACAGAACGAAGGGTTTTTTATAAGCAAGGCAAAAAGAGAGAGTGGGGGAGCATATATTGAGACATACATTGAAAAGCAACGTTGCTATCCGTGTTGGTGGCAATGCCGCGTCTACTCTATTCCGCATAGAATGTCTAAGCTGTAAAAGTTATTTATTGAACATGTAAAATGCTTCAGAAGGATGTTTTAGAATAGTGTTTGATTTAAAGGGACTGCGTCAATGGGCTAAACAGATGGAACATTATTATGAGGGGCATTGGAAGAAGGAACACAAACCATTTCATTACAACTGTAGGGGTATGATGATGCAGTGAAATAACACTCCTTTGAATTAAGTGCTTTTGCGAATATGTTCTCAATATTGCTCAATGTGTCTCGGGTCTCAATGCAATGCTACATTGACTTTCAACAGTCCCACTGGCAAACCTCAGGTAACGTAGCCAATGATGGGAGTCACGAGATGTTGGTTTCATCTCACGTGAGCCTGAATTTATTACTGAACTGCATAAAATGCTATAACCTTTAGAAGATAGGTGTGTGTCTGTGTGAGTGTGTATGTGAGTGTGTGTGTGTGTGTGTGTGTCTTGTGAGACATTTATATGGTGTGGCCTTAAACCCTATTCCCGACTGTGTGTCCTTTAGAAGAGGTCCCTCTGGTTGGAGAAAGCAAAGAAAAGATTTGATGAGGAGAGAAAGAGAGAGAGAGTGTAAGAGAGAGAAAGAGAGCACAGAGATAAACCAAGCTGCCTATTTCAAGAAGCCATCTCTTCCTTGTCTTGTCTATGTTCTAAATCATACATGAAAGCCTCGACTCGACACAGAAGGTTAGCCGTTCCCCCAAATCAGAGGATTTGATTTAGTGATACTATATGCGAATGAGTTGACAGTCATGTTCAAAATTAAGAGACCACTGCAAATTTGAATGTGACCGTCAACTCATTCGAATGTCACTCAACAATCGTAGGCTGACATCAGAGACATGGTCTCTTGGAATTTGCAGGATACGGTGTGGTAAGAGCAAGTTAGCTGCCATTACCGCATGGTCCGTCACCTCCTCCATAACCAGTGTGGCAATTGTGACCCTCAGCAGTATTCTCTTTCTGCCACACTGGCGGTCCTCTGAGCCGTGAGTGTGCCCTGATTGTGTGGTCAGACGAGCGGGTCGGTTAATAACTTCTCCATCGAAGTCACTGCTCATGATCGTGGATGCTTAAAAACCATCGGTGTGCGGAGCGCGGTGTGATGAGACTGCTTGAAAAGGTAGAGCGAAATTGGAGAATAACTTGTCCAGTCTTATTGTCTTGTCATCTTTGCAAATTGTTGTCTTTTCACTTTATAGCTTTGGCTGTAATGTACTTAAAAAACAAATTGTGAAACCAATATAGCTGTTCATCTAGCCTCTCCAAAACAATGGGTTTGGGGATAAAGATCACTCCCTAGTTCGCACAGTCATGGAATCCGACACACACACACACACACACACATACTGGCACGCTCCAAAGTTGCCTGTGAACAAATTGCATTTACTGCAGTGAGCGGAAGCCACGATTGACTGAGCCACCATTACTGCTGATTGAGTTTACCGGCAGCCCCCGGCCCCCTCCTTTCTACGGTGGCCATCTTTTTTCGCTATATGAATGGACTGTGTGGAAGAGGGAACATTCAGAGAGCATACCACCCATTGGAGGATCTAAGGCTAACAAAATACCATTTAAGGATGGCATTACACTGACCCCCATTCATTTTGGTGTTTTTTTTTTGTTGTTGTTGTTTGTTTTTTTTTTTTACATCAAATAACTTTACATCTGAAGCATTCTGTTCCTTCAGGTGACCATGAAAACACTCATGTCGTCTGGATAAGAAAACTCGAGAATCTAGAGGAAGGCCTTTGGGAGAGAGCTATAGAGGAAAGCATTGGGAAAGAAAAACTACTCAGTGACGTTCGGTTAGATTGGAACTATGTCGGCACAGGCAGATGGGCTCAATGGCACATCAGTGTCACCGAACCCAGGTGAAGCTTCGCCGTACAAACGATGGCCATTTAAAAACTGGTTCAATCGACTTCACTTCTCTCCATTCAAGTCCTACGGAGTGGCTCTGTCCATTTCTTTTATTGTCTTGTGCTGTGTGGCAGTGGCAGCGTGAGGGTGGGGGTGGCTCGCTGGAGGTTCACTCCAAGGAGGGGTGGGGGGAGCAGGTGGGGTGGGGTAGGGGTAGTGGGGGAGACCACTCGTTTGTCGTGTGCGCTTGCTTGCCCTCGCTCTCCCTCTCTCCCCCTCCTCCATCATCCCCCTTTCTCTCTCTCTCTCCTCGGCTGATTCCTCCGTGGGGTCCGTAGCCTTGGGGGAAAACGGCAGGCAAGGACGGCGAGCAGGAGCAGTTGGCGGGGGAGATACATCTTGTTGCTCAGCGTGCTAAATGACAAAATGATATCTCATCAGAGAGAACCCCCCTCCGTGTGTGTGTGTGTCTGTGTGGGAATGTGTGAGAGAATGAGTGTGTGTGTGTGTGTGTGTGTGTGGGAGTGTGTGTGTCTGTTTGTGTGGGTGTGTGTATGGGGGGGAGTGTGTGTGTGTGTGTGTGTGTGTGTGTGTGTGTGTGTGTGTGTCTGTCTGTGTGTGTGTGTGTGTGTGTCTGTGTGTCTCCCTGTGTGTGTGTGTGTGTGTGTGTGTGTGTGTGTGTGTGTGTGTGTGTGTGTGTGTGTGTGTGTGTGTGTGTGTGTGTGTGGTGGTTGTTGCTTGTGTGTTCTCAAAGGAGTTGGTGCAGCTCATATTTTCATAGCTTGGTTCTCAGCTCGAATCTGATATGTCTGCTGACATGTTTGTGATTCTGACTAAAGCCTGCTCCCCTGGCGTGATTTGGGATATTATTGCCGCTTCAGGCAGAAGCCATCTCCTTGTGCACTTACCACTTGATATATATTACATCTCAGTGTATCATGGAGGAACATCAAAGATCATACACACCTAAATCACACAGAAGATATGACAGAAATTCTCAATAAGATATTATTAAATTATTTCACCCTCAATCTGTGACAGAAATTGTATTCCCTCCAGTGGTTTAAATGGAGGGTAAATAAATGGACCTCATTCAGTACCGCACAATTCTTCTGGAACATATTAGGCTGGTTATACCATACTAGACAGTCCACATCACATAAACATGGACTGTTAAGAACACAAAGGATGGAGCCATCTTCACAGAAATCATAGCTGGATGCATATTTGCCCATCTAAAATAGAATTACTGGCTGCCTCTCAGCATCTGACTCAAGCAAATATGACCAGAGTGAATTGTACACCTAAGACATGATTGGGTATGTGATTTCCTGATATCTCATTTGCTATACAGAGTTTGTAACACAATGAAGTATTGCATACGAGTATCAGGTCAGCAATCATTGTAGTGCCTTTATGCTAGGCTACATTTGGGAACCTAACACTCTATCTGAACATCAGAGCTCTGAGAAGGCTGGCTTTGCTGGGTACACCCCGGGGGTGAGAGGAGTCAGTCTGTGGACAAAGAGCAAGTCCACAGAGCAGAAGGCCAAAGGTAGTCCCGGGCGAACAAAGTCCAAATAAAGCTTTTAATACGCCGGGTATTGATCTCCACAGTGAAATAAACCCAGGGTATTGGCAGGGCTGGAATCCCACTTTGAAGGGACTCTATAATGAAGCTGGTCAATGCTAAGCTGTCCGCAATCAATCGCACATTACAGTTAATTACAGACATGGATGAATTTGAGCAGCCTAGAAAGGGAAAAAAAAGTGCTTAAGGAGGGTGGAAGGAATGGAGGTAAAAAAAAGGAGAGACTTAGCAAGAGAGAAATGAGAAAAAGTAGAAGGGGAAGAGGGAGGGAGGGAGGGAGGGAAGGAAGACAGGTAGAAAAAAGCAGAGAGAGAGAGAGAGCAGGGATGAATTGAGAGGCCATACAGGTCGTGGAGGTGGAGAGGAATACACTCCGGTTGGTTAAGGGGAGAAGCGAATATTGAGCGACGTGTGGAGACGATGTAAAAAAAAGAGGAACATGGCGCACGGCAGAGCGTGCCAAAGCATCTCTCATCTCGGAGTATCTCATGTGTCGGCCGCACGAAAAGTCCGCCAGCAAGCAGCCGGGGCAGGCCAGACATGAATCTGCACAGCCAGAGCCATTTAGAAACCCTTCACCCACAATCCCTTGCATCCCGGGCCTATTAACACAGAGTGCATGCCGCGGGGTGCCGGAGAGAGACGAGTCACGATAAACATCAACACTCAGTTCATCTCCCAAACGCTCTTAACGTTCGCCAAGTCATTTAGGCCCCCCCCCCGCCCCCCTCCTCCTTTTCACCCCCTGTCTCCTTTCAAAAAAAGCCATCTCAAATTTATACCTTGAAAGTTCCCCAAACAGTGTGAGGTAAAAATGTCCATAAATAAAATAAAATCACCACAGAGTTCCGGAGTTAATGTCTCCCAGACACGTTCACGATCATGAGAGCTATGCAAACAGACCATTTAGCAACACAAGCGATCTAGCGCTAATGGTAGGCTAATAGCATTAGCGCGAGAGGCAGAAGCTTTCCAGATTTTGGTGGATTTTTTTCCCCCCTCCGCCTTTCACTAATACATATCATTAATTCATAAAGCTGGATCTTTACTGAGGCAAATCTAGGGGTAAGTACCACACTTAAGGTTCAGTGGCACCATGCTGTGCATCTTTTTGCGTACGAGAGCCATGAATGTTGCTTCCGCTCTCTCTCTCTCTCTCTCTCACTCTCTCTTACGACGGAGGCAAAAGAGGACGATACAGTGTCGCGCACTAGCAGCATTAGCCTTTAGCCTCCCTGTCATCCTCCCCTTGGCGATGGGTCAGCCTGGCTAGCCGCTGATGGCACTCTTCTGGGAGCGGACGGGGTGGCGGCGGTGGCAACGGTTGTGGTGAGGGGGCACAGCTCATGCAGGGGGCCCCTTGAGCCCTTCACCCCTCCGCACCCTTCGCCCTCCCCCTCTCTCTCTCCCTCACCCGCGCCCTCCCACTAATGGATTTAGTGAAGATGGCACGGGCATCTATTACCACGTGTAATTGAACGCAATGATTATCGTTGTTGTGTAATGTGATTTTAATGCGCAGAGATGGTTATGTATAAGGGCTAATGACTTGCCTCCGAGGGTTACAGCTCGACAGAGAAAGAGAGGGATGAGAGAGAGGGAGGGAGGGATGGGGAATGAGAGCGGGCGGGGGGGGGGGGGGGGCAGAGTGAAAGAGAGTGCAAAAGAGAGAAAATCTGATCTCGATTCCTCTCCCGCATTTTTTTTTTGTTGGTACGTGACATAGAAATGAAGAGGTTTAATTACCGCTTTCCTTTGGCTGCCTGATTCTGCAAATAATCATTCGTTTTTATGAGTTTTCTTTTGGTGACAAGGCAAATGTTTGATGGTGTTTTTCAGGCCATGAGTGTGTGTTTGTGTGTGACTGTGTGTGTGTTAAAGTGCCTGTGTGCATGTGTGTGTGTGTGTGTGTGTGACACTGTAGCTCTAATGTCAAATTCCACATGGCATAGGTCCACACGCACACACACACACACACACACACACACAATCATACACACACACACACACACACACACACACACACACACACACACACACACTCTCTCTCTCACACACACACACACACACACACACACAGACACAGATATACACACACACGCAAACACACAGAGACACATTTCAGTAACCCACCCGCCTGCCCGCCCGCCCACCCACCCTCAGCGGACCCCTTGTTAGAGAGCTGTTGCTTGCACACCAAACAAACCCGGGCAGTGTGTGTGTACGAGGGCTCGCCGCACAAGGTCCCGCCACTTGTTTTTTTGCCCTCATCATCTTTTCTTAAAGAAAGGATTGCGGAAAGCAAGAGCAGCGGCGGCAGCGGCGGCGGCCCTGGCCGACACTCGCCTTTGCATAACACGTCCATTAGGGCCACGATTCATGAGCTAACTCCGGCGAAATGTGTCTAAATTGGCATCGCTGGGACCATCACCTGTTATTACGGTTCAGTATTATCGACCTTTCAATTTTTAGTATGCAGGAGGAAAGGCCAGGGCTTTCTTGAAACGCCGGCGAGTGGCAGCCCACGGCAGAGAGGCTCCATTATGCAGCTGCCAAAGCAAGCTACGCGCAGAGATCGGCAAACACCGGGCGCTGGGTAGATTACGCTCAACATAATAATGCAGTTCTATTATAATGCAGCAGCTCTGCAGATGACGTACAAGTAGCATGACAGAGGATATAACAGTAATCCGATCTTTTAGATTACCTGAACAATTTGAAGTCATTCATTTGTTTTTGGATTAATTGTAAACCTTGGCAAGATATGAAATTGTAAGATGTGTTGTTTAAAGCAGAGTACATTGAAAAGATAACATTTTGTACAGAATACAGTTGATTTCTTTTAGTCGCAGTGCTAAACTGTAAGGGTTTTTGAAGAGTATAGGAGGGGTTATGCAGTACAAGCTAGTTTTATCAACCAATACTAATACTGTATGTTAACATGGTTGACATAATGGCATTACTAGTATATTGCACACAGTTATGAGCCCTTAGAAGTCTACAGTATGTTAGATGTGTCCATTTGACATAATCCTGCCTTTCACAACAGCACTAAGTAGCATATCTCCTCATCCTGTGCCATCCTGTCTGTTTATGCCAGTGCTGAGATGCTGTAATGACACAGCTGTATATTTCCACTGGCCCTGAAGTGCAGTATACAACCCCCTTAGAGCTGACAGATGATCCTCTCCTCTCAGCCACCCAGTGACAACTTCTCAGATCAGTCCATTTCCAGTGCATTACAGAGTAATTAGGCCTCTACACACCCAAATACATGCAGTGACAGATGTGTCTCCATACATATGTATATACATGAGCAGAGGGCTGTAGTCGTATGGATGTCTACACCTAGCTGCACACACAAGCACACTGTTTCACATGCAGGAATATCTCATGCATAGACAAAGATTTTGCTCACAGACGAGCAAAGGTGTATCAGTCAGGAAGGCAAAGGCAAGAGGAGAGGAGAGTGAAAGAAAGAGAGTGAGAGAGAGAGAAACAGATGAAAAGAGGGAGGGATGGAGAGGGAGGGAATCGAAATCAAGTGAGAAGAAAAGGGCAAGAGATAGGAGAGGAGGGAGATGGGAGGAGTGAGTGTGTGTGAGAGTGCAGATGAGACAGAGAGAGAGAGAGAGAGAGAGAGAGAGAGAGAGAGAGAGAGAGAGAGAGAGAGAGAGAGAGAGAGAGAGAGAGTAAGCTGCTGGGGAAGGGCTGGGGGTTTGCTTGACATTATTAGTTTTGCATTTGGGCTCTTTGCCCAGAGTAACAGTATGGATTTTCGCCTTGCTTCCCTATAATTGGATGAGTTAAATTTCTCCATTCATTACGCCAGCACCTGACCCCCTGACCCCTCCAGCTCCTGAGTTTTATTAGCACTCTCTCCATGTGTTAATACACAAGCCCACTCCCCACAGACACACACACACACACACACACACACACACACACATACACACACACGTACACTCACCCTCTCTTGCTCACACAAACACATATGCATATTTTACTATCTCTGCAAGATTAACCCTTGTATGTGTGTGTGTGTGTGTGTGTGTGTGTGTGTGTGTGTGTGTATGTGTGTGTCTAAGTGTGTGTGTGCGTGTGTGTGTGTGTGTCCGTGTGTGTGTGTGTGTGTGTGTAATTGTAAAGTTTTGCTTACGTATAGTTTGTGAACACAAAACTCAAGCTCTCTGCATGACCTGACCCCAGTAAATTCATAGAAATGTTTTAAATCTATGGGATGTTTGTTTATCCAAAACAATCTGATAATTACGTTACACAAATAATCTATTACAAGAATCCAAGTCCACAATCTGCTATTCAAGAAACTTAGCAAAACAAACAATTTAATGTTTCACTTTCTTATCTTTCAACTCTTATTATCTTTCATATAACTCTGCACTCCTTATCTTCTGGTCTCTGTATTCTGTATCTGTGCCGTAAAAAAACAGTCATCTGAGAGTCTGTGTCTGTTTGTGGGTCTATTCTGCCACTGTGTGTCCTTCATCTCCTGAGACAGTTACATCGGGGGAGAGTCGTGTTTTGCACGGCCTTGTTGTCGTTGCCGTGGTGATTGGCGTGTCTCTGCGGTGGACTCGGAGCGTGCTGCCTGTAACCCGGCAATCTGTTGCCACCTCCTCATCAAATATGCATTGGCCCTTCTCGAAACCCCCTGCCTGTAGACATTACGCTCTCCCTCTGGGTACGTGCCCCTCTGGGAGACAGCATCTTTCATGTAGAGGCACACACACACACACACAAACACACACACACATATACACACACACACACACTTCAACACATACTGACACACAGACACACACGCACACACACACTTCAACACATAATGACACACAGACACACAGACACACACACACACCTCAACACATACTGACACACATACACACACACACACACCTCAACACATTCTGATGCACAATGTGAAATATTCTAGTATGAGCCGACCATAGGGGTACATTCATACGTGGAGCACAAGTGTGCAGAGACTGTATTTAAATGAGGTCAAGCAGCCAATACATTACTATACATATCCAGAATGAACCTACACACACTCACAATACATCAGCCTCTGGGAATCAATTTTCCAACATCAAATTTGCAAAGCTCATTTCACAGTATGTATTAAATCCAAGAAATATCATATATTTTGTGAGGTTATAATTTCTGAACAGTTAACAGGTATTGTATTAAAATGATATCCACATCACAAATATATAAATTGAGCTTTTTTTTTATTATTTCCCCAGGGGTATAACTCCTTCATAAATAGACAGCAGCTCACTTACTCAAGAAGGATGCCATGCATCTATCGGTAGTATAGAAGACTGAGAATGGTCACTAGATGAGTCAAACATTAGCTGCATGGGCCCCCTTGTTTTAAAAATAGTTTTCCTGACATAGGCCAAAAAGAGAGAAATGTTCAACATGAACATGTACACTGAGATCCTGTGACATTTGAGAGAGTAGCCTTTTGCAGAGCAAAAGATCAGAAGGCAAAAATTGTCTTTTTCGAAAATGTCTGAAGAGTCAACCATCCTTGAAGTGTCATAGAAAGTCTAAAGTCATTTCAGGTCTGACATTGGAACGCACTGATCCACATGGCTTACGCAGCACTGAACAGAAACTAGACTGAAAAACAAACAACAGAAAAAGAAGGAAAAAAAACACCACAAAAAAGTACTCAATGAACTCAGCAGTCAGTGAAAGTACGCAACGGATATATCTGCAGCCTTTCTGTGGTTCTAAAGCCTCGAATGGCACCTCAGAATGGATTGCCTGCATAAAAACGTTAGTTAGAAGACTCATGACTAGTTATGCAACACTTCTGAAGCACTTAGGTTAGTAGGCTTGAACCAATTGTCATAAAGCTGATATGGCATTACAGGCCAGATGTCACAAGTGATTGTAATAGCTGAAATGAACCTATTCCAAAGATCTAATGCACCACCATTTACAAGCGTGTGACAGGTAATGCCACTTTCATTTGCATACTTGGAACAAATATGGGCCTGTTAAGCAAGCCATACATGCTGCCTAAATCTAAATAACATTCTGAAAATGCAACGCTGGGCTGATTTCAACATTTTCACGCCAACGATCAGCTCTGCTCCCATTAGCTGACAGAAGGCACACACGAGAGGGTGCGTTTTGGTAGAGATCGAGAATGACATCGCCCTTATTGTCCTCGCGGCTGCAGGCTAGCATTTTGGGTTGCGTTTCGGTGACAGTTTTTCCCGGCAACCCCCCCCCCCCCCCCCCCCCACCCCCCACCCCTCACACACACCCTCCTTCCTTTCCGTGTCGATCGAAAAAAAAAAAAAAAAAGCGGCCACTTGACAAGATAATTCCGGCTGCAGGAAGCGCAGGCCAGCCCACCCGACCGGAGTTGTGGGGCTCGAGGATTACAGTCATTTCCTCTCGAGCAGGAGGCTCCTTCCTCTCACCCTGGCAAGCGCAGCTGTTGCGTGCCGTGATGAGAGGAGCCAGGAAAGAAGAGGGGGAGAAAAAAAAACACGCTCCTCGAGAACCACGCCAACGGAGCTCGAAAACGCAGCTTGACTCTCAAATCGAATGCCATAGGAAGCCTACGTGAGCCCCACATTCATTATACATCATATCATATACATTCATAATTTACAACAAAGTATTATCCAATGCTATTAGAGCACATAACATCTCACAGCTCAGCACAGCTATGCAAAGTTAAGATTTATAAACATTGGCCTACCATGTCACTGGAGATATGAGATCATATATCCTATTTAATGCATAAAAACACACACACACACACACACACACACACACACACACACACACACACACACACACACACACACACACACACATTGGGTGGTTTCATACTGAGCCAATGGAGAGGCATATTAAGGGAATGTGAAGGGAGTTGCGTTACGTTACAGGTTTGCCTCAGTGAAAAAGGTTATTTGAAGGGCATCCACAAGTGGGAAATATCTACCTAGTCAAGAGTTATGAAAGGTCCTTAATCTCTATGGCAAATACTATCATAACTCATAATAGATGTCTAATGCATTTTGTTTATATGTAGAGGTGGAGTCAAAGAAATGCATCACCACCAATAGTTTGTGACACAGAGACACTTTAAACATTAATATTTATACTGTTATTTATGTACGACTTGCCAAAATATAAACACTTTCCATCTTGAGAAAGTTTTAGAATGTGCTAACTTTTCTAACCCCAGGCGCTAAGGATTTCTCCTTTTTAATAATCTTCAACATGTAGCAGGACACTACATGAACAGGAACAAGAAGATATGATGAAAGGCAAAACGCTCAGGCCCAAAAAGATTCTCTTATCTGCCTACACACAGAGGGGTGTTAGCTCATAAAATCACCATCAAAATTAAACTTTTTACATTTGAAACTCCTCCTGGTAAGCTTCTAATCTAAGAGAATGCTGAACAAGATGGTAGGGCTGGGTTTCTTGTCCTCTCTAAAGGGGACATGAGGACATTTAAGGTATATCTGTCATTTACATTTAGTCGTTTAGTGGATGCTATTGTCCAAAGTGACTCACAAACAAGGGAACATCAACTGGTGCAATGTGACTAGGACATGTTAGTGCAGCAGTAACTACTACTCGTGTGTGGAATAGAATTCATGTGTTGAAGTGAAGTCTAGGGAAGGGAAGAAAAATAGTGGTACAGTACAACCATTACTATCAATTTACAATGTGTACACTACATACTGCCCTCATGCATAAAACATAGGAAACCATATCTGTATATAATGACATACTACACAAGCACACTGAAACATACATGTACACTGTATGCTCCTATACATGATGCATGAATACATGAATGCATGAATTCAAGTATGCAGAAACAGCAGCTCCAGTTCTCTGTTTCCATGTTACTCTAATTTTAGCTAATCGCTGATTTGGAGATGGGAGAGGAGGTCCTCTTTTTTTTTTTTTTTGTCAGAAGCCTAGAGGACATGGCCGGCTCGACAACTCGGTGTCAGCCCATCAGAAGTTTGAAGCATGCCACAAGGTCAGCTCCATCGCCTGCTTCCATCTTTAGCTTTCCCCAGCCCAGCATGCTAGGCGCTAACTGACAGGGAATCAATCCATATCTAAATATATATTTCAGCAGGGGAGGGAGGCAGGGGGTGGGACAGGGGCCCGGAATGACAGAGCCTCCACACATTACCAATGCTGTCAGTCCGACGGTGACAGCGAGAGGCTGGGCCGGCCCACGAGGGGTCATGCCGCTTCGTGCACTTAGCCACTTAGCGGTAGCGGCTCGCTTCCCAAAAGGCCGAGTGACAATGTATCGATCTCCTCCACCTCTCAAGGCCAATGACTTAAAGCACGCTCGCAAGTTCATTCGATTACCTGTTGTTTGGAGGGGTGTCACCAGAGGTCATCTTTTGCTCTTTCTCTCTCTCTCTCTTGCTCTCTCTCACTCTCCTCTCACTCATTCTCTCCTTCTCTTCCCCTTATCTGTCTTTCTCTCGCTCCCCCCCCCCTTGCCCACGATACTGCAGCAGGGGTGGTATGGGGTGATACAATGGGACTTTTGACAGATGGGAGAACATACTAATGACTTCGCACTACCACAGCAGCCAAAGCTCAACGCTAATCATCATTTACAAAGTGCCTCTGTTCTAAAACAATAATTTATGCAAACACAAATTCCATTTATTTCCTACTAGTGTGTGTGTGTGTGTGTGTGTTTGTGAGGAAGGGAGGGGTGGTGGTTGTTTCTCCCACAAGGAAAGAGGGCCTTACAAAGTTACAAAACTGTCGCACATCAGAAATTTCGCAGTGGCACTTAAAGCGTCTGACATCGCTCATAATCCCTGTGCTTGGTGCTAATTAGCCTGGGCTGCCAGCATGCCAATTCCCTCTCGTTATTGGGGTTTGGGACACTCTGCTGTAGCCTCTGCGTCCCCCGATGCTTGCTCCAACAAGGCCCTGGAAGGCGCGCACTGTGACTGTGTGGCACGACTGTTTTCCTCTATCACTGAACTTGTTTACCTCCGATAGCACAATGGGCGGAGGGAGGGAGGGAGGAAGGGAGGGAGGGAGAGTGATCGACTTGGCGAGGAGAAAATTCCCTGCAGAAACGTGACACTACCTGACCATATCTGAATTAATTTTCCTCGACGGCTGAGGCGCCGGAGAGAGACGAGGAGAGGAAGGAAAAAAAAAAAGTGGAAAATAAGAAACTTTCTGTTAATTAATTTGGAGGGAAAGGAGCGCAGATTAGGGACATTTCAACAGGGCCGTTTAATTCCGTTAACGGCGTAACGCGTGTGGCCCATTAAAACGGCGGGCACTCGGGGGCCCCTGGCGCTCGGCACCGGCGGCGGCGGCGGCGATGGAGATGACCCGGGGCCAGAAACATGTATCAAATCAATTAGAGTGTGAGTGCCGCTCCACGCTCTCGCCCTCGCCTCCCCGCGATTGGCCCTCTCAGGGGACCTGGCGCACAGCCGCCTCCACCCACCCACCTACCCCCACCTCTCACCAGTCCCACTGGAGGAGGAGAAGGGAGGAGGTGGAGCAGAGGAGAGCACCACCACCACCACCACCACACGGCAGCCAGAGCAGCCTCTCCAGCCTCTCACGCTGCTTTATCTTGTTTATGCGTTGGCACGTAGGCCTTATCTAGCGGTGCCGACTTCTTACACGCGGGCTCAGGAGTCTAGTGGACCGCAGGCGGTGGAGCTGCATAGCCCGGAGCATAGTAATGGGCCGGGTTTACTATAGGCTATGCATGCGCCATACAGTAAAGCCATTCCGTGGGTGGCTTTTCTCAGGCTTAGTGGGAACTGGAGCAGTCAAACTGGAGGCTGTCAACAAACGCACAGCAAATATGCTTTACACATAGTGACAGATTTTCATTTCCTTTTCAGGAGAAATACGGAGGGTAAAGTTTTCGGATATCTTATTGTTTACTACGGTAGTTTGTTGTTTGCCACAACGCGTAGCACGCCGAGGCATATTTCAGCCAAAGAATTGCAGGCATATTTTCACCATGATGAATATGAGTAGAACTAGAGGACAAAAAAAAAAGTGTCGAACATTTTATTGTATTCCAGGAAAAGCCTTAGAGCTAGTCTATTTCCTGACATGCCGGGTTTATAAACTGTGAGCTATGAGGGGAGTGGGGCTGTGGACTGGCAGCACGGCTACAGGTCAGGTGACAGCACAGTGGCGTTGCAGTGTTCTCTTTATGACTTTGAGGCGATGTGTACCTCTGATGTTCTCTCCCCAAACATAACGTCCGGGGCTGCCACAAACCCTCCCTGGCCCGTCGTTTTCTAAAAGTGCGTCTGTCACCTCGCGCCCAGAACCTCTCCAAATATTCCCTTTCTCTCTCTCTTCTCTCTTAACTCCTTCCTTTAAGCCGGAGGGACGTGATTAGCTCGTTTTCCCCCGCCACGACCTTCCGGTTTACCCTCCTTCTGCGCGTCCCCGCCCTGCCGTCGCCCGAGTCCGCGCTGTACCCATAATTAAGAAATGAATCCCAGCTGGGCCCAATTAGGACGGCTCCAGAAGCGCTGTTTGTCCTGGCCCGGCACGAAAAAAAAAAAAAAAAAACGTTGCGCCTCGGAGACTCATCTCACTTTCATTTGTCTCATTTGTAGGGGAGCACAATGGACCGGTGGAGCGCACAATGGCATCTTATCAACCCCTGAGGTAGACTGGCATGAAGAGAGTGGGGAGGCAGGAGGAGAGGAGGGGGTGGTGGTGGTGGTGGTGGAGGTGGAGGTGGAGGAGGTGGGTGGGGGGTGGGCGGCGGTGGGGTTGGGACGGAACTACGGGGAGTACCCGTGTTCCGTGGCCATGGCCGTTTGTTGGTGCTCGTGCTCCTCTGAAGCCGTTGCCAAAACGAAAACAAAGCTTTGTGCCGAGTTAGGGAGCGCTCGTTTGGAGCCACAATGAGTCTTGCTGGCTCCCATCTGCAGTTAAATGCTTCAAGGGCTTGCTATTCCTGGTGAGTGACTGTAGTACATTGTGGCGACGGTACACTAATATGCATTAATGACTATAAACTGAGCTGCTTCTCTCTAAAAAACCTGGCACACTTACGCCTGGGCCTTCCCTGCCCCAGCCCCACACTGCTCATAAAGAAGAGAAAAAGACAGAAAAAAAAAAAAAACAAGACGTGCCCAGGAACAAGCAATATCAAATAGAGGGTGTCCAATTTTCCTTGTTCCCAGAGTACACTTTCTGCATGGGTAAATTCATGAAGTATTAATGTACAAGAACCTTGCGAAAAGGGTGTGATTCAGTTTAAAAAAAAAAGAAGCATTAACCTTTTGGAATTATTTGTCATATATAATTGAATGCAAACACATGTGCCATATTGTTTAAATTATGAATCAGATGTCTGAACATTTTTCAGTACAATGAAATATTCATGCAATTTCTATGAATTATGAAGTGCTTAGCCCCCATGTTTCAGATATGTAATGTACATCAACATGTGTGTGTATACGTATGTGTGTGTGTGTGTGTGTGTGTGTGTCTTTGTGTCTGTTTTCCTTGCTTATGATGTTTAGTGGTTCACTGGTCACACCACACTAACCGCAATGCATTATTTTCAAGCATACTATTATTCATTTGTTTGCCTGAATGCAAACGCTCATTGTTATCCCAGCACTTGATCAAGAATAAAATGAGAAGCATTCTTATTAAAGATCTGAAATGGAAAAAGAGTACGCTGAAGGATGGCAATGTAATTACTTGGCCTTATTCATTATCGAGTATGCATGACTAGGGAGCACGGTAGCAGGCCCTCTCCTCTATCTCCTGGATGCTAAAGAGGGCCTTCACAGCACTTCCTGCACTGCACCCGGTCAAGCTTCGGAGATTGTATATTAAATCTCCGCACCTGCAGGGACCTGCATTTATGAAGAGTGCATACCGCGCGCTGGCGCTTTTTTTTTTTTTTTATTGTTATTATTTTATTTTAAAGACATATGATCTGTTATTAATAAACACGAGGAGGAAACATAGGGGAAGAGATGGAATTTTAAAGAGCCCTTAAAGCCTTAACAGGTCAGCTTTATGCATTCATATTTACTCCTCACAATAACACACAGGCTTTTTTATGAGGGCCATTTTTTTCACCCTCTCCCTTTCTCACTCTTTTTTTCCCCTGTGTTTCCCACAAACACGCACACACATGGCCACACTCACACACACACACACACACACACACACACACACACTCTGTCTCTCTCTCTCTCTTTCACACACACACTGCCCGTGTTGTGAATTATTAGTTTTTTATTAGACGGTGTCAGTGGGCTGGCTAAGGGACAGTCAGCATTTTGGACCTGTCCTGTCTATATAAATAAAGCCAAAGGGTGAGTAAGGCAGATCTGTCATTGGTTATGTATTAAATCTGAGGGAGAGTGTGTCACATATATATACTATATGAACTGTGGACACACGGAGATGAAAGCTGCGGGGTGCGAATGTAACCCTTTTATGGCAGCAAGTCCTCCCCTAGCAAGGAACGAGAGACAGAGAGTGTCAAATGGAGGGAGGGAGGGAGAAGGTAGGAAGAGAGGTAGGGATGAGCGATGAACTGTGGTGGTGGTGGTGGTGATGGTTTGGGGGGGGGGGAGTGATAGTGAGAGAGGAAGAAAAAAAATCTTTTGTTCCTAATGTGGAGCTTGTTTCTCTTGTTGTTTCTTGCAGAGCCTGATTTCCCCTGGGCTCGGGAACATGACATTAATTGGTCATTGCGAAAAGATTACACTAAATGGGGGAGTTGTGGGGGGTGGGGGGGTTGTGTGGGGGGTTGTAGGGACGGGGGGGTTTAGGTGCATTCAATTTGAGAGGCGCATAAAAGGCTCCCCGCCGCGCAGCCCCACACGGGGACGACATTGACCCGCAGTGCCGGCCGTGAATAACCTATTGTTGCTGCCGATCGATCGGCACACAATGCGGGACAACGCCGGCCTGGTGATTTGTGAATGACGGTGAAGGTCACAGAGCCCCGGCTGGGATTCACTCCCCCCCCCCCCTCCTCTGACCCCCCTCCCTCGACCACCACCGCCACAACTTTCCTTCATCTTCTCCGTCCGTCCGCCCACGCGCCCACACCCACGCTCCACCTCAGTCCTTGGGTCAGGTGTCCCGCTGGTGGAGCGAGAGCCTAATGAAACTGAATGAGCCCAGACCGCCAGAGCGAGCAGGCGAGCGAGCGAGTGAGCGAGCTTCTCGAACACCCACCGGTGCGCGCTCATCCGCCTGACCCGTGGGAGTCGTTAACAACGACTTCAAACGTGATTACTGAATCACACGAGGGAGGAAAAAAGCAGAAAAAGAGGACTTCACTTAACGGTGGCCTTGTCGTGTTATGTTTGTTTTTTTTGTTTTTTTTAAATACTGCACTGTATAAACTGTAAACACAAACATCTATGTTTAGCTGTTGATGTTTAAAAATGAGGAGCTTTTATGTTAAATGAACTGAAACCATACCCAAATCCAACATGCTCTGTAAATATCCTCATCTGTTCAGGTCTCCTGGTAATTTATCTGTGCATGCTGCTCAGACCTCATGTATTTGTAAAGCAGGGCAGCGGAATGGATAGGGGCAGGTGATTTCCTCCACGGGCCTTTGTTACCTCTATTTCAGGTTGACAGGAGTGGGGTGGGGGAAGCCAGCACCCATTTCAAGTTTATGGGGTAAACAGGCAACGAGGCAGAGGTAGAGAAGGAGGGAGAGAGGGAGGGAGGAAGGGAGAGATGGAGGGCAAGGGAGGGAGAGAAGGAGAGAGAGGTGGAGGGCGAGGGAGGGAGAGAGAGAGAGGGAGGGAGAGAGAGAAGGAGAGAGAGATGGAGGGCGAGGGAGAGAGAGAGAGAGGGAGGGAGAGGCAGAGATCCCACACCGGGCTGGGAGCAGGAGCACAGGAGAGGAAATGAAGGAGGAGGGTGAGTAAATAGCCTGTCTCCTCTTAGTCTGTCCCTTATCCCTCTCCTCTACCTCTCTCTCCCTTTCTCTCTCTCCCCTCCCTCTTTCTTTCCCTCTCTCTCCCCTTCTCTCTCTCCTCTCCCTTTCTCTCTCTCCTCTCCCTCTCCTCTACCTCTCTCTCCCTTTCTCTCTCTCCTCTCCCTCTTTCTTTCCTCTCTCTCTTTTGCTCTCTCGCGCTCTCTCAACACGTTTTGGTGATGGCTGCATGCATAAAACAGAGGGAGGGAGATTAATGACGACGTGATCCCACTGAGGATAATCCAGACGGCCCAATGTGAGTGTGCCCCCCCCCCCCCTTTTTTTCAACCACAACCAACAAATCCAACCCATGCACACACGCATCCCCCCCCCCCCCCCTCCACTCCCCCAGATGAATACTGCATGGGATCCCAGGTCAAGGGCGAGGCAGGCGTGGGTTAAAGACTTTCTTATCAGCCAGAAGGGGGAGAGCTGGGGGATGCATTTGGTGTGGGGTTGGTGGAACCGCAGAATGGCAGGGCGGAGCGGGGTGGGGTTGGGTGGATGGTGGGGATCTTGGTGCGGCGGGGGGTGGTGTGTGTGTGTGTGTGGGGGGGGGGGGGGGGGACTCTGGGGAGCTGCCGCACATCTCTAAGGGGTCGCAGGTGCAAGCTGGGGATATTGGGGAAATAGAGAGGTCCAGACACAAGGGAGATGGAGAGGGGAGAGATGGCCGTAATTTACTGTTGGGGGGCGCGAGAGGGGGGAGAGAGCAGGAAAAATGGAAGAGGTAGTCATGTGTGATCTACACTTGACCCCATGACAATAATGTGCATGGGATATGCTTCTGAAGTGCCACAGACTACTAACCTATTGGCAGAGTGTTGACTTATGACATCAATAGTGCATGGATAGAATGAATAAATAATAATAATAAAAAATAAACCAAGTGAGAATTTTGATTTGTGGTAAGGGTGCTACTTGAAGTAAGTAAGTACTTGATCAAAGCCATAGCAAAGCACAGTTTGTGGTTGTGCATGCAGTAACACATTTCTTGAATTTTACTCATTTGGATTGAATCTCTTCAGGAAAAAAAAAATATGTGTGAACAAGTTTTACAGAGAAATTATAAAATTCTAAAACACTTAAACTCAGATGATCTATTAGAGAAAGGAAAAGCACTTGCTAAAGACGTTAGCTACTGGAGTGGACATTTCCCATGTCGGGTAACTTGGGAACACATGTTTAATCTCATGTGGATTTAGGTCTAAGGTAGAACACAAATTACTTTCCTTAGCAGTGCCTGCCTCTTACAACAATACAGTTCCTATAGTCCTTGTACCGCGTTATCCACTTACCAATCACACGCCATCAGGAGCTTTTTAAAAAAAGACCTGATTGCATTTAACCTGATGGGACCTGAGTTGGATCAATGGCCACCCACGGCCATCTCCACCCCCTGAACACACACACACACACACACACACACACACACTCACACTGAAAAACACGGCCTATCTACACACACTCTGCTCACCGTGACATGCTCACACACACATACACACACACACACACAGAGCATCCAATATTGCCTGCGAGATTAAAGGCACATAAAGGCCGGTGGAGACAAAGGTGACAGCTCCCCCTTTGAAATGGCGAGAGCGCGGCCTGACATGAAATGAGTGGGTGAGCATCAGGGCAAACAAAAGGGGAGAGCGGCGGCCCGGGAGCAGGCACCGCAGAGCGGGCGGGGAGCGGCACGAGGAGGGGGGGATGGGCGTGGGGGTGGGGGCGGTGGTGGTGGAGGAGGAGGAGGAGGAAGGGAGCAGGAGAGAGAAAGAGAGAGGGAGGGAGAGCCTGCCCGGACTGCCTGGGACCTGCCCAGGGAGCAGGGCCTTTAATTAAAAGGATTATATGGTGGAGCGGAGCCTGTCTGTGGCCCCGAGATTGAGTATAGTAATGAAACCCATCAGAGAGCGAACAGAGCCGAGAGGAGGAGGAGGAGAAGGAGGAGGAGGAAGAGGAGAGAGAGAGAGAGAGAGAGAGAGAGAGAGAGAGAGAGATAAAGGAGGAGAAGAGAAAGAGAGGGAAGGGGGGTGAAGAGAGTGGACGAGGACGGAGGAGGGGGAGCTGTGTGAGCTAACACAGTGAAACAAAAGAGATTAGTAGGGGAAGATAGTAATAGAAACGGTGTGAAGAGGGGGAAAGGGAGAACGACAGAGAGAGAGAGAGAGAGAGAAAGAGAGAGGGAGAGATCTGAGGAACTAGAGGCTACACTAGAGGAATGTCATGTCCAAAGCACCAGTGACATTATGTACGGCCTCACAGACAGGCATTTCCAGGGGATTACATTTGATGAGGTTTCATCGACTCCCCCCGAACAAAAAAAAAAAGGCACAGCACTGATATCCTTTCCCAATCACCATCCTCTATCCTCACATCCAGATCCCCATCTCCATTCCCAGTGCAGCATTTTAATACACTCTTAATTGAGTTAGCTTGACGATATCGAACTCCATATCGTGCGGACCGGATGAACGGCCGTGTGGCTTCCTGATGCTGCAAATGAAGTTTTTATACTGGACATTACGTAGCTTACTGGACCCAGTAACTTGGCATTTCATTGTTTCGACTGGCGAGCAGCAAGCACACGGTAATGAAGTGCTGTCTTCCGGGGCTTTACAGACAGTTTTTACAAGTCACAGTGGTGACACCGGACACCGGGCCAGAATCTCAGTCTGCACGTCTCTGGTTTTGGATACTGAAGGTCCGCAATAAAAAACGAGGGTAATAGAATTCGCCAGAGGAGTTGGAGGGTGTGTGTGTGTGTGTGTGTGTGTGTATGTGTGGAGGGGGAGGTGGATGTCGTCCGCATGACATTGAGATGCTCTTTTACCTCTGTCGGCATGGAAATCTGAAATAACTCTCCGTTTTTCGCTGAGATTTATTTTCGACTCGTGTCACGTCTGTCTAATGACTTTTTTTTTTCTCTCTTTTTTCCCAGGCTTCATTTTGAGGTCGATTTCTCACCTGCGTGTCAAACAAATGCAACTTTCTCTCTCCGAGTGTTGTCATAAACAGCCGACAACTGCTCCCCGGACACGCCCGCCCGTTATAAATAACTAACTTACAAATCTTATTTCTGGCATTACAACAGTGATGCGAGGGAAGGAAATAATCACTTTGGCTCGCAGTCTGCCCCCTCAAAGGGTTTGTTGGGAGATAGATGATGTGTATTTTGATAATAAACTGCCTCAGCATCTCTAATTGGCCTCTATTCCCCTCTGTCATACTGTAGCGCAAACAGCTCATTTGTGAAGCTGAGGACGTGCGATGGGGATGTGTGTGTGTGTCTGTGTGTGTGTGTGTGTGTGTGTGAGTGAGTGTGTGTGTATGTATGTGCATGGTTGTGTATGTGTGTGTGTGTGTGTGTGTGTGTGTGTGTATGTATGTGTGTGTGTGTGTGTGTGTGTGTGTGTGTGTGTGTGTGTGTGTGTGTGTGTGTGTGTAAGTATATGTGTGTGTGTGTGTGTGTGTGTGTGTGTGTGTGTGCGTATGTATGAGAGAGGGAGGGGCACCGCTGGGTTTCTCAGCCCCCCTGCGGAGCGACGCTTAATGTCTGATTATTTTTAGCAGGCAGAGATCTCCACTGTCTCCCCGGCGCGCGTAGCCTCACAGCTGCCTTGGGGAGCCAGTGTGTGTGTGTGTGTGTGTGTGTGTGTGTGTGTGTGTGTGTGTGTGTGAGTGGGCGAGTGGGTTGGGGTTGTGTGGTGGTCAAGCTCACGGCGTGCCCACTCTGCCCCTCCGTGCCCGTGCTATGCGCCCTGCTTAGCTCATAGCGAGATAATCCGGGGCAAACGTAAGCCCCAGCACTGGTTAGTCCACGGCTATAGCTCACAGAGCTCTCCCCCCAGGGGAAAGGGCTATTTGGGGGGTATTCTGTCTTACGAGAGCCTTGAAACATTTTCTTAAATTGGATTACAGCTATTTTAAGTGTCCACCTCTCTATCAATAATGAGACGCCATTTACTGGCATTAAATGATGCACTTTGTGGTCTCATTTGGCCGAGTTCACATACTTTCTAGATACTTGAAGTACGTTTTTTTGAAATTATCACAAGAGCATCTTCTGAAAACTATCTGATCAGTGCCCAAGACAACCCAGTAATTATTTTCCAGCAAAAGTGTGCTCTTGAAAACATCTCTCTCAAAGTTGTTCATGTGAAAACCCGACTGGTGATACATCAACCAAGCTTAGGAAAGCTACTTTATAGAATAAAGCAAAGTATTAATTGGCATTGCATGCTAATTAAGTTTTAATTAATGAGGTTCAATGTTACTTCAATGACTTTGTGTGCATTTTACTGAGTTAGCAATATACACATGAACACATATATATATATACTGCATATAGCATATTTCTATAGGGACACTTTGCGAGTTCAAACATATGCCAGACTTCCTATCTTTTTCATATTATTTCATGGACGTTCACACACATACAAACACTCACACTCACACTCACACACACACACACACACACACACACACACACACACACACACACACACACACACACACACATTTGCGTGTGATAAAGGGAAGTGGAAGAGGCTGGCATGCTGATATCGTTGTGGGGCGTTATTCCCGCACACAGTCACCCATCAGCACCGGAGCAGCGCTCCATGCCGGCCTCCCAGATTAACACTTATCTCGGCCCGCCGCCAAACCCACGGCACCCCAGCCCCACCGACACCCCCCCACACTCGCCTCCACCCTGCGACCGACCGCCGCAAATGAATTAGATGGGAAGGAAGCCATCCAAGCTACAACGGCGCATCGCGGTCGGGTCCCTGTATTCAGCATCAGTCACGTCTCCTCTCAGGGTTGTGTCCAACCCAGAGCACACACACGAAAACTCACTTATGCTAACACACACACACACACACACACACACAAACTCACTTACAGACACACACATATACACAACCTCACTTACACACACACACACACACACACACACACACACACACACACACACACACACACACACACACACACACACACACACACACACACACACACACACACACACACACACATCAACATATATACTCCAAAACCCCATGTCTCCTCATTGGTTGTTTCCATCTGATTACAAAAAAGTTTTGCTGGCAGCGAAACATTCATTTTTTAGATTGCTATTGATGAGGAGGGAGTGACACTTGAGTATCTGTGAAACAGCCAGTCACAGTTGTCATCGTTGAGTAGACGAAACACTAAAAGAGAGAGAGAGAGAGAGATAGAGAGAGAGAGAGGGGGAGAGAGAGAGAAGGAGAGAGAGAGTGAATCTATCATATATTAATGTTTTAATGTTATGGAATAAATGATGGATTGGAAGCGAATGCTTGAAAAATTAATGGTCAAGGTCACCAGCTCTTTTGGATATTAGCCGATAGCCTCTCTTTTGAAAAGTCACTCGTGCCTGTAAAAGAGGAGAGGGTTGACATATGCTCTATAATTCATCTGAAAAAGTCTCTCTCTCTCTCTCTCTCCATCCAGTTCTTTAAGCTTATGGATAACAGTGGAGTGGAAAAAGAGCAAATTGACTGAAGCCTATGACGCAGAATCTTCCAGAACAAATCCACATTGTTTGATACCCATAAATAAGAAGAATGACAAAGAAAGAGTACGGGACAGATGTGTTTTCACTGATCTTTGTTCACACACATGGTTATCACACCTGTTCACCACCTGCACAGTGCACGTGTGACTGCTCAGCATGAACACAGAAAAGGTCAAAGGTCTAGAAAAATACACTTTACACTCACAGATAAACAAACATTAGTTCATTAAATCACTATGTTCTGTCACGTTATACACAATAATCCTCTATATCTTTGCTTGTGTGCACAGTGGGAATTGATTATTTATGTATTGTTGTATCAGATGTGATACTAAAAAAGATTATGATGTATACATTTTGCTTATTATAATGTATCATTAATAATTACACTGTTATTATGGATCGTTATAAGTTTTTCATTGTTTGTTCTATTACCCAATGGGAGTGTGCCAAGCCATCCTTATTGGGAATTATATTCCTATTTAATTGGGTGTGCCATCACAACAGCCTCAAAGCAGCCTCATAAAGGCTGCACAAGAAAGAAGCAGATGCCAAACACAGACACATAATAAAGAAATCAAAATAGATGATAAAGATAACCGGGAAATTATTGTACAATACAGGCATCAAGGCAGTGAACTGAGGCTAAAAATGGGAAAACAAAATGGTAAAACATGAACTGTATGAACAGCTGGTGCAAAACACTAAGATTATTTTACGTATTGTCATGGATGGCTTTTCCTGAAGCCATTCAAGTTGTGAGTTTGCCTGAATTTCTTTTAAAAAACCTGGGAAGCTAGTTCCATTCAAAGGGTGTGGTAAAAGGCAAAACGAGGCAACCATCTGCCAAGTTTTAAATCCTTTGGAAACAGCACAAACCAGGGGTATTGCAGGGATTGCTAATTTCATGGCGGACTATCGTCAAGCGGTCAGTCAAGTGGTCTGATTCTATGGAGGACTTTAGTGCAATCATATTTTGTGAGTCATGAGAAAGGTCACGGGAAACCTGGAAAAGGCTAAACAAATGTGTTTGAAATTGTAAGGACACATTTTCAGTACTCGGTCATCACCTACTGTACTGAGTGTACCATGCTCCAGAGTTTGCCTACTGTATATGTTGTGGACCAGGGGGTCAGGATTTGACTGATTAGCTTCGCCGATTAGCAGGGCACTTCCTCGTCGCCATTTTCCAGAAATACATCATGTCCGGTGCCGTTTTCCCTGCGTTTTCCTCATGCTGATTGGTGGCTGTTCCACTCTCAGCTCATGCACGAGCTTAGTGTGGGCACGAGCTCTCGTTCTGTACCTTACGTCAGTCAGTAACCTGGCACTTAATTGGCTAAGTAAAACGGCACCGGAAACAAGCCTCTTGAAACGCCATGTTGAAGCCTGAAAAAATCGTTCAATTTTGGCACTTTTCACTAGCCTAGCATTCCCATTGAAATGAATGGGGGCGGGACTTGTTCACTTTCTCCAGTTCTTATAATACCTCCATGTTGTGGACCATGTTGGTTTTTCAAGACTGCAATCAGTTCTTACATCAAGACCTTGTATAATCTCTTGTGTGCTGCCATTATGTCTGCATTATCTGTCTGCAGTCCAGCATCAGATCACTTCTCTTTGATCCTGAGCTCAAAAATATACCAATGGGTATAATAATGCATAGTGTATAGTGCACTCTCAAAAAGGGTGTGTTGGAAATAACACGTCAATGTGTTTACAGTAGGTAAGGACAACACAGTTTGTTTTGTTTTCCAACACAAGTTGTGTTATTTTCAACAAATATTGTGTCACAAATAACGCAACTTGTGTTGGAAAATTGTGTTGACCTTAACACATCGATGTGTTATTTCCAACATGTGGATGATGGCAACCGGTACAGTATGGCTGCTGTAACCTTAAGTGTAGTTTTCGCATATATTGGCTACATCTTTCAGCTTTGCCTGTTTTGTTTTATCGAGGACCTTTGTGAACCTTGTGATCATTAATTTCCAGTGTGAGAGATAGTTATATTTCTAATATTAATGATGAAAAAAACGTTAACTTGTGGCAAATAGATGTTTTAGTATCAATTAACAAATAATAACAAAGGGTTCGTAAATGACTAGTTTGCTATTTATTCAGGACCCTTATTATGGAGTGCTACCCAGTGAGCTCCCCTAAGCCTGAAGCATTCCCACCAGCAAAAAAGCCTGTAGTGAATCAAAGCCCAGCGTAGACGAACGCCTCCAAAAAATGGCATTGGATTCCATTCCAGAACAGCGCCCACGGCCTGTCTCTCGTCAATAACAAAATGTCAATACAAGCCCCAAGAAGTAGATCAGACACAACATGTTGGTAGATCCACTCCAAACTGACCTCCACAGATGTTTGATCAGAGAGCAGTGTGGGATGATGAATAAACAAAACAAACCTAACTGAGAACATATCAGCACATTCGATGGTGAACATGCATGATTTCATAAGGTGTTCACCAGCCAAATGACTAAGAACGGTGTGTGTACAGAAAAAAACAAACTAAACCGGAATACATCTCAAAAGCCTTGCCTTCAGTTTGAACACTGAATGCAGGAGACACATGGTATTAAAGTGGATCTGTAACAAATCAGTTATTTGTATGCCAAGTGGTCTGGTACAGTTTAAAACATGCATACTATCCCGCCAAACGGCAACAAATTTTCTCACATTACATTACAAATCTTCATTTTGTTTCTGCCCGGATTTTCTCTGTCTGTCTATTTCTTTCTATCTGAATCCAATGGCAAACCCTGATTTATGTATCTCTAATTAACACCTCCTATTAAGAGTCATGAAATTTTCATGCTAATTGCAGTTCAGCATTTTTGGTGAATTAGTTTGAATTGCAAATTAAGTGTATTTGCATTAAACCCAGCCCTCCCCCGGCATTAAGAACTAGATTGGGGCACAGATGTTGCGGTAGGTCAGACCACTATCATTATAATTAAGATGTTGTTAGAGAGGGAAAAGTCTTGAAGACTGTCAACATTTCCTCTGATCTCTTTCTAAGGGAAGCAGACTGTTCAAGTTTTGGATAGTATATTATGCTGTGTAGTGAAAGTTCTACCAAGTAGCTCCTTCATTTACCTTCTTTACTTGTTTGGGGTGATTTGGGGGCATGTCTGGGTCACAGACGGGGTCAAAGTTCACTGCAGCGGAACCAGACACTGTTTATAGTTAACAATCAGTGGAATTACTTGAAGTCTGTAAACACATTTTGATACACGGAACATTAATCAGGATCAGAGGGCATCACAAACAAGTTGACAAGTTGAAGTCTTGCAGTCAGTTACAGTATAAGTGTAAGTTTGATTGTAAGTATAGGTGTATAATGTGTCAGGTGCACTCAGCAATCAAGCCTATAACACTTTTTGTCACCTCATGACTGCTAGCTGCTCATTATGTGAGGTTAATTGTAAAAAAAAAGAACAGTCTCTGTAGGCAGCATAGGATTTGATCAATGGGAACAAAGTGGAGGCAACCTTGCTTAAAAACCTTTCTAAGAGTTTCTCTGGGAATACTCAAGGGAGGGGTGAGCTACCTCTCTGGTGTGTTATGTTTGGTCCATGGTTAAAATGTAATGTTTTGGACAAAGTGTCTGCTAATACATTTAAATGTAAACATAAACAAAACCTTAGATCAAGACCAACTAGTTGCTCGGTAAGGATTTTCCCAAGCATAAATGATCAATTGAGTACAAGTATAAGGAAGAATTGTAGCCTGGGTGCCAGCCGAACTTGGCCCCGCCCAGAAAAATTGTTCAATAAAGGCCTAATACATGTGCAATGATATACAGACGTGTTGCCAAAAAAGTATTATGCATATATTCAACTATTTCAATTGTCCCTGAGAATTAGTTATCTTCAGCTTTTCACTTCCAGATACAAGATTTATTTCACTCAAATAAATTCTGTGAATGCAAAATTGGGTATCTACTACAATGTAATAATGCATGGGGGAAAAAACATACTTAGTGAATACTGTGTTACAGCTGTTCAGTCAATTTCCTATTTCCATTATAATCTTAGAACTAATATTATCATCCAAGAAATATCATTATATATCATATATCATTAATATAATTTTAGCGTAATGGTTTAGCCAATATCCATTACATGAATGAATAATATTCCCTGAGGTATTTGATGCAAGTACTGTGTGAATAGAATTTCTCAGAACCTCTGAAGAGTCCTTAGATGGAAATGTATGAAACTCTTTCGACTAGCGCTCTACAATGATTACATTTCCAAATGTCAATACACATTTCCATCAGGAGACATTTTCTTAACCTGCTGTCTGTGTTAAGGCAAAAGACAATCCATGGGCAGATGTATTATTTAAGAGAAAAAGTGCTCGAGTTGCCGCGGTGATGGAATGTAGTTAAGGGGCCTGTCACCATGGGAGGACGGAGGAAAAGAAAAAAAAAAGAAAACTCTTCCACACGCTCTTTTTTTTCTCGTTCGCTCAATCCCCTCTACTCGAGAAACAATGCATATGCGATGGCGGGGGTAAATTGAATGTAATTATGCCCCGGGTTAGGGGAGAAGAGGCGGCAGCGCGTTGATCGTGAAGTGGGATACAATCAAATCCAGATGGTCAATTAACATTTCCTTTAATTCAGGCTAAGTGGTCAGCGCAAGCTGAGTAGCGGATGAAATATGAACGAGTCGAGACCCCCTCTGCGAACGCCAGCGAGTGCAGTGTGCTCGTGCGCCGAGGAATGAAGTGCTCACATTGAGTGTACTGATTTCCTCTGCTCTTTGAGTGCCTGCAGTGCAAGATAAGCAAATGCAACACAAAACAACAAACCCACATGGGCTCGCGCACACACACACACATGCACTCCCAGACACACACAAACGCACACACATGCAGACACACACACACAAACACACACACACTCACAGACACACACATGCACACCCAGACACTCACAAACACACACACACACACACACACACACATGCATACACACATACACACACACACACACACTGCCATGGCTGTCCCAGCCCCCAATCCGAAACCTGCATCTGTGGGAACTTTGCGTGATTACTTGACATTTTACACAAATTGTTTACCACTGTGCATATTAAGGGACAGGGAAAGGTTAATGAAAAGGCTGGAAGTAATGTTGCTTTTCACGCAGATAGCAAAGACAACATAACACACTCGCCATGCAGCCATCTCAGCACCTCTCGTTTTGAACAGATGGCGACGCAATGACAACTGCGTTGCATCTTTACTGATTTCATCGCACGGACATCTCAAGCATTTGGAAAGACCTTCAGGTTAATGGAATAGTGTACCACTGTAAACACAACACATAATATATCCAGAAATGCCTCTTAAAGCGCACAAACACATAGCGCAGTACAGGCCTTATTTTCACAGAGCTAGGTTGCACGGCCATGTTTTTGTGTCAAGACTGTTTTTGCCCTGCTCAGCAACCAGAGCCCAGTATACACAATGCCTATTCTGGCCTTCCCAAGACTACTTTTAACTTTTATTGTTATTTTTCATACACTATGAATGCATATAAATTGCCATTAAAACCACCATCTTACAAAAGCATAACATCGTACACATTGTTGAAAAAGCTAAGCATGGATATCATCTTTAGTGCAGTAAAGAGGGTTCCCTTAGCTGTGGTGATACTAAAGAAGGCTGCGGTTCTATGTGGGATTATCTGAGACTCTGAGTGTGTGTGTGGGGGGGACTGTTGGGGTACTACGGCGCTTGCTGGGAATGTCTGATTGTGTGTAATGAGGCTGACCGTACACGGGCTACTGGAACCGCTCTCTGTATTCATTGCATCGAAACTGCCACATTAAAGAACAGAATCGATGAACATGAGAGTGCTACACTGCAGACTTATTCTCTCGCTCACTCTTGCATTTCCTCCCTCTCTTTTCTCTCTCTCTCTCTCTCTCTCTCTCTCCTGTAGAAGGTGATCATTTTGCCCTGGCATATCAGGTAGAAGTGTTATCATATCAGATTGCTATCTTTTTAAGAGTATGCTTTTTTGCACTTGCTGGACTGAGTTGGGGACGCACTCCGATTCATTCTTTATTTAGATAATAAAACATCGATCACGGAGATACCGTGTATATCACACAAAAACACACGTGCGCACAAACATGCAGACGCACTGCCGCGACTGCACACAAAAAAAGTATGTATTACAGCCCACATTATGTTATTACACATTAGTATAATTACAGCCAACATCCAGACAGCCGATCCAATTTCATTTTCTGGTTAGCAATGCCTATTCATGACACAGCAATGACATTGTCTTGTCCTAATATTAGCAAATGGAATTAGCCCGAGGAGCACCAAATGGGGAAACGTTCGCCTCCATAAAGCTCCCCTCTTTCTCCTCCAGTGGGTCTCCAGCCATCTGATGATGAAGTCCCTGCGGTTAGGGAATAGGGATGGCAGCAAGGTCTGCTTTCATAGTCCACCTATCCAAAAGGTCCTTTTTAAAAGGGTGTCTGTGTGTGTGTGCGTGTGTGTGTGTGTGTGTGTGTGTGTGTGTGTGTGTGAGAAGGAGGGGTGAGGGGGTTGGTTAGAGGGAAATGTTTCCCAGAGGAACTTGGGCTCAGTCATGGATGAATTAGCCCTGTAATGGCGGGAAGTGTATACTGGCACTGATGAGCCTTGGTGAGAGACTGTGAGCAGATGAATTCAGAGAGAGAGAGAGAGAGAGAGAGAGAGAGAGAGAGAGAGCATGTCTATGTGTGTGTGTGTGTGTGTCTCTGTGTGTGTGAGAGAGAGAGAGAGAGAGAGAAAGAGAGAGAGAGAGAGACTAGAACTGAAATTCATTTCATAGCTCCTTGAGCACATACTCCTAAGCCCCCACCCCCCCCCACACCCAAACACACACACATGCACAAACCACCTCACATTTGCACTGTACACACTCCTTTGAATCAGTGATTTACTGACTTCAAACACACTAGATCACACGAATGAACACAAACTTTTGCAAAAATCTATTACTCACATCCTCTCACAAGCATGCCCTTCTCCCTCACACACACATCATATGTTTCCAAAGCGTATTATCTTTCCTTAGAGAAGGCATTAAATATCCTTACAGTTAGGCCCTACATGACGACACATTCAGTTTCATAAGAAAATAGTGATGACTGTGTATCAAATGAATAGTGATGAACTTGCAACAAAATTGTGTGTTAGTGATTAAAAACAAGTAAACCTACTGTAGAAATGCATGGAGCCTGAGTGATATTGTGGAAAAAGAGAGACACAATGAACACTTCGGCTTTGATTTGGAGTTTTCCATAAACCCATCACCAGCCATTTTCCCGCTCTGTCTGTGTACTATTGACATTGCAATCATTTGGCAATCATGTCCAGCGTGACATATTTATTACAGATTATTGATTTAGTCATCATCTCATCGCTCCCCCTCAAAATGGCGTCGGGTTTTGCGCTGGCAGAAACAACCCGGTAACCATGGCAATGTGCTTGCTTGCCACAGGCCTTATCCACAGATTGTAGCCAATTTAGATGATACCTTGTCTGTTGCTTTTTCAGGGTATGAACTTTTAGATGAAAGTCAGACATGTGGTTCAGGACAACTCAAGGCGATTCATCTTTTTGAGATGGCGTGATAGAGAGAAAGTATCTTCCTTAATCCCAACCACCAACTGTTAGCCTTGTAAACAAACCCAGAAAGTCTTCCTCTCTCTCTCTCTCTCTCTCTCTCTCTCTATCTCTCACTCTTTTGCTCGGATACTTAGAAACTAAAGTCACGATCATTAAGCTGCATTGCTTCAACTTAATAATAAGGACTAGAATAAAACATCTGCTAAAGCCGTGTACAAAAATATACGTGTACGTGTGAGAAGAGGTGAGAAAAAATAGTAAATGACAAACAGTGAATATTTTCAGCCTCCTCCATCGACACCAGCAGCACAGACAGATTGACATGTCTCTCTGGTAGATCACTGTTGAGTCTTATGTGCCTAGGGGCAGGGCTGATAGAGCTGTTGTCATAACAGCAGCTTTTTATAAACCACCGTCTGATACGAGCGTCTAAACAAGTCAGCACAGCAAGGGCAGCAGGTGCTATATGAAGAGCATAGCGCGATGTAAAATGGTGCCATTTCCAACGAATTCGACGAGAAGGCACCAACCATAACAAACTACGCCTTGAAAAAATAACATCAAAAAGTCTGATGCAATCCTGTGGTAAATTGGTGACAAAAGTTAGTGGTATTTCAAAGCAATATGAACGACTGATGTTTAGCCAAGGACAACAGTCAGTATTTTCAATGAGATCATTTCAATTAAAAGAAAAGAAAAGACAAAACACCAGCTTCTTGTCTTCCTCGACTGTGCCATAACCAGAGAGAGAGAAAGAGAGAGAGAGAGAGAGAGAGAGAGAGAGAGAGAGAGAGAGAGAGAGAGAGAGAGAGAGAGAGAGAGAGAGAGAGAGAGAGAGAGATTACAATATTACACTGGAACACATTGCAAGCCTGTTGCAAATGGCACTGTCACTGTTTTCCAACAAAACAGAGTGACACTGAATCCCCCCTTCGGCAGAGAGATCTTAATCTTTTGACCCGGGCCTTGTTTGCCGTGTCACAACCAGAGTGTTACATTGACATCGCTAATATCACGGCGTCCTCGAAACATCCTGATCGCTAAAGCATCTCCGTGATTTCCTTTGTTGCGTCTGAAGGAGCATACTGAACAGGATGCAATGTGAACGCATGGGGAGGAGTGGGGGGTGGGGTGCCCATGGTGATAGGCAGCCAGTGTTTTTTTTTTTTTTTCTCCCCAGCCTGAATTAATAGGCTGTTCTGAATTCATAGCTATTTTACGAGATTAGGCGAAGAATAAGCAGATTGTTTGCATCCATTTTGCATTTTTATTGTCCCCGCTATTGGGTTTGCTTTGACGCTTTCGCGGCTGTAAACTCACTTATTGAGAGATGGCCTTTGGCTCCCCAGTACAGAGACAGGGTGCTACCACGGACGCAAAAATAGACGATTGGGAGCCGGAAACAAGGAAGAACTATTAGTCTTGTGATTAGGCCCCAGGTATTGTCTGAGTTTTTTGGTACCATTCAATTACAAAGCA